>NC_030813.1:42114810-42416926 GCF_001704415.2 Capra hircus
GCAATAAAAAATAAACATAATACATAAATATATCATATGCCATATTAGGTGATATTATTAAATAAGGTGCTACAGAAAAAAAGGCTATAAAGTGATGCCTGCTATAATCTATTTACATTAAAAAAAGGAGCGAGGGAAAATAGCTTTGTGAAATTGGTGTCCAGTTTCTGTAAGGCTCTTTCACAGAAGATCCTTTAAGGCGAAACTAAATAAGAAAACAGAATTCACTGCCAGGCTCATCCCAAACTTGTGTGCCCCTAGGGTGATAGCCACATGGAAAGCCCATGGTCTCAATTTAAAATGTATTTGTTGTTGTTTAGTCACTAAGTCATGTCCGACTCTTTACGACACCATGAACTACAGCATGCCAGGCTTCCCTGTCCTTTGCTAACTCCCATAGTTTGCTCAAACTCAAGTCCACTGAGTCAGTGAGGCCATCCAACTTTATCATCCTCTGTCGCCCCCTTTGTCTCATGCCCTTGATCTTTCCCAGCATCGGGGGCTTTTCCATTGAGTTGGCTCTTCACATCAGGTGGCCAAAGTATTGGAGCATGTGTGCAAAGTCGCTTCAGTCCTGTCCGACTCTTTGCGACGCTATGGACCATAGCCCTCCAGGCTCCTCTGTCCATGGGATTCTCTACATAAGAACACTGGAGTCAGTTTTCACGCCCTTTTCCATGGGATCTCCCTGACCCAGGGATCAAACTGCATGTCTTTCATCTCCTACATTGGCAGGCGGCTTCTTTACCACTAGCACCGCCCGGGAAGCCCCGCTGGAGTATAGATCAAGCCAAAAACCAACAAATAAAACATATCATACTTCCCTAATTTGACAAGTATAAACCAGGATGGCCAGGTTATAATTAGAATTCTTGGCTCCTGGAAGTTCTATCCCAGAACAGAGAGCACAAGAGGGAAGAGTAGGCCAGTCCTGGTCCACAGCCTATCTTCATCTCACTCCACATAAGGCCCTGTTCTGGACTGAGCAAGACTGCACAAGCAAGTGTGTCAGACTGCACACTTTTAAAGTCTCAGTCCCCCCCAAACTGCTCCCACTTCAGATGTCAACATAAATGAGGTGTGCTGCCCACATACGTGCCCAGCCGACTACAAATTCAAAGGTTCCTCCAACCCTCCTCAGGTTTAATCATTCACTAGGAGGACACAGTACTCAGGAAAGCACTCTACTTACTACCACATTTCATTATAAAGAACACAACTCAGGAAGAGTCCAATGGAAGAGACTGTTCTCAGGAACCTGTGAGTTCTCTGAACTCTGCTGTTCAGGCACTTGTACAAAGGTGTCATTAGTAAACATGACTGACTGACTCATTGACCAATGGTGCCTGAACTCAATCTCAGAGCTAAAAATTCCAAGTCTCTAATTACAATTTGGACTGTCTGGCAACCAGTCCCAATCTAAAGCTATCTATGGGTCCCCAGCATATCTTCTTAGCATACACAGGACACTCATTATGTCAGAGATTACAAGGGTTTCAGGAGCTGTGTGTCAGAAACTGGGAAGACGTGATTTATTTGCTATGTCGTATCTGACTCTTTGTGACCCCATGGACTGTAGCCTGCCAGGTTCTTCTGTCCATGGGATTTTCCCACATAAGAATACTGAAGTGGTTTTCCATTTCCTCCTCCAGGGGATCTTCCCAATCCAGGGATTAAACCTGATTCTTCTGCATGGCAGGCAGAGTCTTTATCATCTGAGCCACCTGGGATGCCCACATATATTTATTTTTTATTATGCCACAGGAAGATTCTCTGAGAAGCACAGTACAGGTGCTGAAAGAATGAGTCAATTCTAATCTCCCAGAAATGCAGAAAAGCTAATGACAGATGGGGACCATCCAACCACAAAAGGCTGTGATGCTTCTCTCCTCCTCCCCTCTCTCCCTGAACCCAGCTACTGAGAAGGCAAGGATATAATCAGAGATGAAGACGCCAACTGCATGTCTCCTCCACAGTAAGGCTTCTAGACCTGAAGCAGTACAAGCTGGTGGGAGGTGAGTAGCTCTATGCGTGTTACTAGATGAGAGTCTTGATTAATATATGGATGACTAACACTTTATTTACTGAAACAAGGTTGTTCTTAGAACTAAAGAGGATGTAAAGCTCTGGAATGTGTCTAAGTTTTCATTCCTGGACAGGGAAAGAAAGATAACAGCCCACAGAACAAATACAAAAGAACAATGGGAGAAATAAAACTGCTTTGTTGGCATCTTAACATGTTTAGCTAAGTCAGTGAAAAGTTTCTATTACCATTAGGTAATTGAGATTTGTTGCTTTACTGTAATTATATGCATTGAGTCATGTGGGGTCCCAAGATTTATATGTGTTATATTCTCTCTAGTACCTGATCTGTTAAGGTACTCTATAATGTTTTTCTTCTTCAAAAATGAAAAACTTATTAAGATTGATGTTAGATCAAAACATTGTTTTAAAGTATCTTCTTTAACAGCACCAACAAAAATTTATCTGGGGCGAATATTATCCTGAGATCTTTCCGATAAGTGGCTATACTTGATTATATATTTTATTTGCATAAAGAATATTCTTGGCACTGAGTTCCACATAATGCTTCCCTTCAGTGACACGGCCATTAGGAAGTTTGACTGATGGCTCACAGCCTTGGGCCATGGCCTACTTCTTAGAGTGTTCAGTGAGCTGAGAAGCTTCCAAGAGTCAACTGTAGGAAATATTCAACCCTTGGTGTCATTCAGGTTTGTCTCCTGCCTTTTAGTTGATTGATCTTTCCATCTTCCCGTATGAGCAACAGGCTTTCAAGAGAGGAAAATGTTAGCAGTTATAACAGGACATTTTAAAAGAAGTTCCTCCTCTTGGATCTCCTACTTCAGTTCCGGGGGAACACTGCCAGCTCACATGTGAGCATCTTTTCTATTCATTGTTTACAGCTATTTATCACCTTTCTCCCTGATGAGTCACTCTTCAAAAATGGCGTCTCTCCATAACTGACTGGGGCAGTTGGCAAGAAGGTCACCTTGCTTTCAAGTACTGGGCTTTTTTTAAACAAAATATTTCAGGAATTTAGGCTTTGCTTGCAGAAAATTAAAATTCATTCTATTAGCTTTATCTTCTTCTTCAGACAGCTCATCCAGCTATATAAGATCTTGGACAGATTTAACCAGTCATTCCACAGAGATTGATTTTACCTTGGAGTTGATCCCTAAAGTCTAGTCCTTTCAGTTTTTTTTTTTTCCCCCCCAAATACCACTCCCTCACGGTCTCCTTGGTGCTGGTTTGAGACTACCTCTATTTCCCATATTGCTTGGGTATTTTCAAGAGACCATTATTGCTAATCAGAAAATCAAATAGTGTCTTTCTTATCTCCCTACACATTCATTTTTTCTTGTCTCCTTTGCCTAAAATAAGGTCCTTCTACTAAGCTTCATTCTTTCTCACTCTCTCTCTTCCTAATATGTTCACAAATCCTCAAATTGCATAATCTATGCCTTGTCCTAATTAAGCAAAACATAGGGAAGAGGTTTTCTGGGTGCTAAGGTCTAGCAAGAAAGACAGGAACATGTGTCATGCTTCAGAACCTAGCACCTGGGTCCAAATTAGATCTTAAGTGGGATTAACACATATCTGGGCATCCAACTGAACGGCACTATCAACTCCATAGAGATATGGAGATAGAGATAGAGATCTCATTTATTTTGTTCTTCAATTTATGCCCAGAATTTATTATAGTTCTTGGTAGATAATATTCATCTAATAGCTACCTGGTAAATAAATGACAGCATGAATGAAAGTTGCAAAGAAGGAAATAAAATTTTATTTTAGGCTGCAGAAAAAGGGACATATTTAAGCTGATGCATGGGGTGAGGTCAGAACAGTAACAGAAAACAGAGCCTGGGATTGAAACCAGACATTAGGATCCAGCCCAGCACCATGAACACATATCCAACAAGGATAGGGATAAGAACTTCAGGTGGATGAAGAGCTGTTGTTTGGGGGAATTTTGTGAGATGTGATAATACTTTGTGAAAGATGTGAGATGTTTTGGCTTATCTTCAATTGCAGGATGGCAAAGTGGAGCAAAGAGATGCTCTCTCCACTTCCAAAGAGATGTGGCAAGTCTTAAGCACTGTGAAAGCCTCAGAAACATAGCCCTACGTTACTACTTAGAAGGCTTGTGACTTTGCAGGGAATTGAAAACATGCTATTGACTTGGACGTCAGCTGAGTCATGGAGAGACTAAGGAGAAGAAAAATAAAATGATTGGGAGCTTAAATGCAATGCCTCCAGGTCATCCCAGGAACCAATGGGTTTGAATTTGAAATGAGCTGGAATTCTTGTATTTTGTGGAAATGAATGAGTCAATAAGATCTGCTTCATTATTATTAACCAATGGGCTTCCCTGGTGGCTCAGGTGGTAAAGAGTCCACCTGCAATGCAGGAGACCTGGGTTCAATCCCTGGTTTGGGAAGATCCCTTGGAAAGGGCATGGCAACCCACTCCAGTATTCTTGCCTGAAGAATCCCCAAGGACAGAGGAGCCTGGCAGTCTACAGTCCATGGAGTTGCAAAGAGCCAGACACGACTAAGCAACTAAGCAGAATATTAGTAATCAATAACAAAGCAATTCAGTAGCCCCTTTCTAATGACTACAATGGCCCATGGACTGTGCTAGGTGCTACAAATGCAGTGTTAGCAGGATGCAGTATCTGTCCCAAAGTCTTTCCAATAGGGTGTATAAGAAAAAGGCCATTCAAACAAGGTATGAAGCACACAGTGATTGTACTTGCTGCAGAGTATCGTGAGAACCCTGAGAGATGCCCATGCTTGAGAGGCTTTTGGAAATGCAGATTATAAAAACACAATTCAGAAGTCAAGAATTCATAGGAAGCCGAAGCCTCTCAACATGGTCATTGAGCCCATGTCTGAAGTTTTCTTTTTAGAACATAAGTGAATGCCACAGGCAGGAGTAATTCCTTCAATGGGCTATGTTGACCTAGAAGTTTATAAAGTACCTCTCTTTATTAAAATCCTCTTTAAATTAAATCCCCAGTTGGAAGCTCACCTGCAGTAGGAAACTGAATACAGCATTGACCTTTCCTCCACCAAATGGTTCATTTATCGTATCATAAGCTAGAAGAATGATACGAGATGAATTGTTAGGCAAATATCAACTATAATTAACCTTGACCTGATGCGAATCTTTCTTTTTCTTTTCATTTTTTTTTAACCTTGTAAATGTATTCTGTGGAACTGGTTATCAAGGTTAAATAATACTTTTGAGCCAAAACACAGCTTTGATTAAAACAGAACCTTTTCACCCCTGGCAGTACTACAATCAGAGTAAAACCATTGAGAACACAGTCCTCTCAGTACCAGAGACTACTTTCATTATTCATGTTGAGCATGTGACATCTGCCAAACAGGATGAGCTAAATACTTCTACAAGTCACTCATCAAATAATGAGATTGTTAAGACATCCAGGCAATGCACAAAAGGAGCATGCTTCCATTTTAATAATTGATTTGTTCAGTCATGAATACCCAGAGCAGTAGCGGAGAAAACAGTGAGGACTCTGGTGCTGAGAAAATAATTAAAAGAAGCCTAATAGCCTAAGTGTTCAGAGAAACATCAATGGATGGAGTTGCACGTAATGTCATTATTTCAGATTAAGCAATTACTGGAATATCATGTTGTCTAATGAAATATGAGAAATGTAGACACTCTGTCACATTCCTAAAGGAGTTACACCAAACCATTTATTTTACCATTTAATAACCCACGGGCCACTGCTGATTCACTGAGAAATGTAACTAATTAAGATTCAGAAACAACAGGCTCGAGATCAAAGTGAAAGTGAAAGTCATTCAGTCACGTCTGACTCTTTGTGACTCCATGGACAAGTTCATGGAATTCTCCAGGCCAGAATACTGGAATGGGTAGCCTTTCCCTTTTCCAGGGGATCTTCCCAACCCAGGAATTAAATCCAGGTCTCTCGCTTTGCAGGGGAATTCTTTACCAGCTGAGCAACAAGGAAAGCCCAAGAATACTGGAGAGGGTAGCCTATCTCTTCTCCAGCAGAACTTCCCATCCCAGGAATCAAACGGGGGTCTCCATTTACAAGTGTATTCTTTACTAACTGAGCTATCAGGGAGTTTCTTAAATTTATCTAAGTCAAGGTTATCCAGTCTGTCATTCCAATGTGTATAGCGGACTTTTGGACTCAGAGGGAGAGGGAGAGGGTGGGATGATTTGGGAGAATGGCATTGAAACATGTATACTATCATGTAAGAATCGAATCACTAGTCTATGTCCGATGCAGGATACAGCATGCTTGGGGCTGGTGCAAGGGGATGACCCAGAGGGATGTTGTGGGGAGAGAGGTGGGAGGGGGGTTCATGTTTGGGATCGCATGTACACCCGTGGTAGATTCATGTCAATGTATGGCTAAACCAATACAGTATTGTAAAGTAAAATAAAGTAAAAATAAAAATTTAGAAACAAAAAAAAATAAAAATAAAAAAGAGTTAACTTCAAGTTTTCTTCTGAGAATGTTTTTATCCTCTTGAGAGTTAGTGTTCTGAAACAATGTATTATGTCAAGCTAGCTTTCTCTAACTGCACATGCAAAAAGAACGAGTTTTGGAATTTCAAAACAGTTTCATCTCAACTGATTTTTTCCGGAACCTAAAGAATATTGTGACCGCATGATGTTAAATTATTTTTTCCTTATTTATAAGTTTATAATTATTGGTTTACCAGTCCGCAAAAATTTTCTAGGGGGTCTGTCAGATGAAATTCAAGGAGCACTTCTCATGTTGAGTCAAATTATTACTATATACTCACTGGCAAAACCAAAGGAAACCAAATCCTTGCCAGCCAAACAGAAGCCACAAAGCAAAAAAAAAAAAAAGGCAAAACTCAAGTAGCCCAAGGCTCAAATTGGCTTCCAAGTCCCCCTAAGCCTGTGGCCTTAGTCCAACTGGCGCCTTACAAACAGGATGAAAAAAATCCTCCAAAGGGAACATAAGGTTCGCCAAACAGACAAGGTCAAGTGGCCTCAGAGTGTATGCTGGAGGACTTACCAAAGTGCTGCCAGAGGTGTCATGACATCCAAAAGGCTACTTTTCTCCTTCCTCAGAATATTTTCTCAGCAGGAAGTCAGGACTGTTGTGGGCAGGAGAGGAGGATGTCCTCAAGGGAAAGGTAGCTTTGGCAGCTGCTAGGGAAGCCTCGCCTATCTTCCATCCCTGCCCCATACACCAAAAATAAATAAATAAATAAATAAATAAAAATAAAAAATAAAATAAAATGAACAGGGACCCAGATACAAAGTATCTAAAATATCTAGTGAATATCCAATAAAAACATTACCTATCAGACCAGAGATTGACACTAAATAATATAGGATTAAAAGAAACTTAAAATCTACTCTTACTTATGTACAAGAATCTCTAAACATCTTCATTCATAGGTGTCCAATACAATAAGAGTCCTTACTGGGTACCATGCCTTCTCCAGTCACCACAAACATAAAAATATTAGAAAATCACAATATGTCCTTTCTCAAGGAGTGGACATACTTCAGTGGAGACAGATGAGTATCTAGTGACAATAACACCGAGCAATCAATGTCATGACTAAGGAAGACAAAAGAACAGTGAAGTAAGGAGGAATTAGGTAAGACTTTACAGAGGAGGTGACAATTGAGTTTAACCTTGGCAGGAAAGACTCTGAGGAGGACTTTTAGGAAGAAGAAATCCTGAGCAAAGACACTGAGCAAAAATGTGTGGATGACTTCTCCTGTTCCCCAAGGGAAAAATAATAGCACAATGGCCAAGACCAGAAGCTCAGGAGACAGACAGTGCAGCTTCAAGCCCCAGCCCGGTCGCTTCCTCTCAGTACAGTCTTGGCACTTACTGCCTTGGCTACCTCACCTCATCTCTCTATGCTTCAGCTTCCTATGAAACAGGGACAATAGTAATAAACTAGGGATGGAATCGTTCAGAGGACTGAGGCAGTCAATGTATGTAAACCACCACATTTTTTCCTTTTCTTTTCATGTAAAGGCATTTTATTTTAAATATAGAAGTGTCTACATGCCAATCCCATACTCCCAATCTATCCCACCCCTGCCACCCTTCCTGCCTGGTAACTATAACTTCATTCTCCAAGTTAATGAGTCTGTTTCTGTAAGTTCATTTGTATCATGTTTTTTTTTTTAGATTCCATATATAAGTGATAGTATATGCTATTTTTCTTTTCTAACTTACTATAGTAAGTATGGTAACACCCATGTCATTGCAAATGGCATTATTTCATTCTTTTACTGGCTAAGTAATATTTCATTGTATATGCATACTTGGGTACACAGTAAGTTCTACATAAGGGCTAATTCTTACCATTCATCACTGGAAGTAGAATAATTTCTTTCTACCAGCTTCTGTCAGTTTTCTAATTTCTCAGATCACTACAGTTTAGGGAAAGTCAAAATATATTTATTATGACCTAATTCATTTCAGTTCAGTTGCTCAGTCATGTCCGACTCTTTGCGACCCCATGAGTCACAGCACACCAGGCCTCCCTGTCCATCACCAACTCCCAGAGTTCACCCAAACTCATGTCCACCGAGTCAGTGATGCCATCCAGCCATCTCATCCTTTGTCGTCCCCTTCTCCTCCTGCCTCCAATCCATCCCAACATCAGAGTCTTTTCCAATGAGTCAACTATTTGCATGAGGTGGCCAAAGTACTGGAGTTTCAGCTTTAGCATCAGTCCTTCCAGTGAACACCCAGGACTGATCTCCTTTAGGATGGGCTGGTTGGATCTCCTTGCAGTCCAAGGACTCTCAAGAGTCTTCTCCAACACCCCAGTTCAAAAGCATCAATTCTTTGGTGCTCAGCCTTCTTCACAGTCCAACTCTCACATTCATACATGACCACTGGAAAAACCATAGCCTTGACTAGACAGCATGGCTTAGTTCCACTGAGTTAGACAAGGCTCTGGTCCTAGTGTGATTAAATTAGCTAGTTTTCTGTGATTATGGTTTCAGTGTGTCTGCCCTCTGATGCCCTCTTGCAACACCTACCATCTTACTTGGGTTTCTCTTACCTTGGATGAGGGGTATCTCCTCACCGCCACCCCTCCCGACCTTGAACATGGAATAGCTCCTCTAGACCCTCTGGTGCCCACATAGCCACCGCTGCTTGGACGTGGGGCAGCTCCTCCCAGCAGCCGACCCTGGGTGTGGGCTTGGGTAGCTCTTCTCGGCTGCTCCTGCGCTGCCACAGCCTGACACTTTCGGCCGCCGCCCTGGACCTCGGACGCCATGCCCTGTGGGGCTAACCAAGATAGGCGGGCAAGGTGGAGAGGTCTGACACAATGTGGTTCACTGGAGAAGGGAATGGCAAACCACTTCAACATTATTGTCTTGAGAACCCCATGATCAGTATGAAAAAGCAAAATGATAGGATACTGAAAGAGGAACTCCCCAGGTCAGTAGGTGCCCAATATGCTACTGGAGATCAGTGGATAAATAACTCCAGAAAGAATGAAGCTGCCAAAGCAAAAACAATACCCAGTTGTGGATGTGACTGGTGATAGAAGCAAGGTCTGATGCTGTAAAGAGCAATATTGCATGGGAACCTGAATGTCAGGTTCATGAATCAAGGCAAATTGGAAGTGCTCAAACAGGAGATGGCAAGAGTGAATGTCAACATTCTAGGAATCAGTGAACTAAAATGGACTAGAATGGGTGAATTTAACTCAGATGACCATTATATCTACTACTGCGGGCAGGAATCCCTTAAAAGCAATGGAGTAGCCATCATGGTCAACAAGAGTCCAAAATGAAGTACTTGGATGCACTCTCAAAAACAACAGAATCATCTCTGTTCAATTCCAAGGCAAACCATTCAATAACACAGTAATCCAAGTCTATGCCCCAACCAGTAATGCTGAAGAAGCTGAAGTTGAATGGTTCTATGAAGACCTACGAGACCTTTTAGAACTAACACCCCAAAAAGATGTCCTTTTCATTATAGGGGACTGGAACGCAAAAGTAGGAAGTCAAGAAACACCTGGAGTAACAGGCAAATTTGGCCTTGGAATACGGAATGAAGCAGGGCAAACACTAATAGAGTTTTGCCAAGAAAATGCACTGGTCATAGCAAACACCCTCTTTCAATAACACAAGAGAAGACTCTACACATAGACATCACCAGATGCTCCACCCCGATATCAGATTGATTATATTCTTTGCAGCCAAAGATGGAGAAGCTCTATACAGTCAACAAAAACAAGACCAGGAGCTGACTGCGGCTCAGATCATGAACTCCTTATTGCCAAATTCAGACTGAAACTGAAGAAAGTAGGGAAAACTACTAGATCATTCAGATATGACCTAAATCAAATCCCTTATGATTATACAGCGGAAGTGAGAAATAGATTTAAGGGCCTAGATCTGATAGATAGAGTGCCTGATGAACTATGGAATGAGGTTCATGACATTGTACAGGAGACAGGGATCAAGACCATCCCCATGAAAAAGAAATGCAAAAAACCAAAATGGCTGTCTGGGGAGGCCTTACAAATAGCTGTGAAAAGAAGAGAAGCAAAAAGCAAAGGAAAAAAGGAAAGATAAAGCATCTGAATGCAGAGTTACAAAGAATAACAAGGAGAGATAAGAAAACCTTCCTCAGTGATCAATGCAGAGAAATAGATGAAAACAACATAATGAGAAAGACCAGAGATCTCTTCAAGAAAATTAGATATACTAAGGGAACATTTCATGCAAAGGTGGGCTCAATAAAGGACAGAAATGGTATGGACCTGACAGAAGCAGAAGATATTAAGAAGAGATGGCAAGAATACACATAGGAACTCTACAAAAAAGATCTTCATGACCAAGATAATCACGACGGTGTGATCACTCACCTACAGCCAGACATCCTGGAATGTGAAATCAAGCGGGCCTTAGGAAGCATCACTACGAAAAAGGCTAGTGGAGGTAATGTAATTCCAGTTGAGCTATTTCAAATCCTGAAAGATGATGCTGTGAAAGTGCTGCACTCAATATGCCAGCAAATTTGGAAAACTCAGCAGTGGCCACAGGACTGGAAAATATCAGTTTTCATTCCAGTCCCAAAGAAAGGCAATGACAAAGGCAATTGCACTCATCTCATACGCTAGTAATGTAATGCTCAAAATTCTCCAAGCCAGGCTTCAGCAGTATGTGCACCATGAACTTCCAGATGTTCAAGCTGGTTTTAGAAAAGGCAGAGGAACCAGAGATCAAATTGCCAACATCTGCTAGATCATTGAAAACCAAGAAAGTTCCAGAAAAACATCTATTTCTGCTTTATTGACTATGCCAAAGCCTTTGACTGTGTGGATCACAATCAACTGTGGAAAATTCTTCAAGAGACGGCAATACAAGACCACCTGACCTGCCTCTTGAGAAACCTATATGCAGGTCAAGAAGCAACAGTTAGAACTGGACATGGAACAACAGACTGGTTCCAGATAGGAAAAGGAGTATGTCAAGGCTGTATATTGTCACCCTGCTTATTTAACTTCTATGCAGAGTACATCATGAGAAATGCTGGGCTGGAAGAAGCACAAGCTGGAATCAAGATTACCAGGAAAATATCAATAACCTTAGATATGCAGATGACACCACCCTTATGGCAGAAAGTGAAGAGGAACTAAAAAGCCTCTTGATGAAAATGAAAGAGGAGAGTGAAAAAGTTGTCTTAAAGCTCAACATTCAGAAAACGAAGATCATGGCATCTGGTCCAATCACTTCACGGGAAATGGATGGGGAAACAGTGGAAACAGTATCAGACTTTATTTTGGGGGGCTTCAAAAATCACTGCAGATGATGACTGCAGCCATGAAATTAAAAAGACGTTTACTTCTTGGAAGAAAAGTTATGACCAACCTAGACAGCATATTCAAAAGCAGAGACATTGCTTTGCCAAAAAAGGTCCATCTAGTCCAGGCTATGGTTTTTCCAGTGGTCATGTATGGATGTGAAAGTTGGACTGTGAAGAAAGCTGAGCACCGAAGAATTGATGCTTTTGAACTGTGGTGTTGGAGAAGACTCTTGAGAGTCTCTTGGACTGCAAGGAGATCCAACCAGTCCATTCTGAAGGAGATCAGTCCCGGGATGTCTTTGGAGGGAATGATGCTGAAGCTGAAACTCCAGTACTTTGGTCACCTCATGCGAAGATTTGACTCATTGGAAAAGACTGAGGCTGGGATGGATTGGAGGCAGGAGGAGAAGGGGACGACAGAGGATGAGATGACTGGAGGGCATCACTGACTCGATGGGCATGAGTCCGAGTGAACTCCAGGAGATGGTGATGGAGGCCTGGTGTGCTGTGATTCATGGGGTAGCAAAGAGTCAGACATGACTGAGCAACTGAACTGAACTGAACTGACGAGACGGATGTTTGTTGGCAAGGTAATGTCTCTGCTTTTGAATATGCTCTCTAGGTTGGACATAACTTTCCTTCCAAGGAGTAAACAAGGGTCTTTTAATTTCATGGCTGCAATCACCATCTGCAGTGATTATGGAGCCCCAAAAAATAAAGTCTGATACTATTTCCACTGTTTCCCCATCTATTTCCCATGAAGTGATGGGACCGGATGCCATGATCTTTGTTTTCTAAATGTTGAGCTTTAAGCCAACTTTTTCACTCTCCTCTTTCACTTTCATCAAGAGGCCTTTTAGTTCCTCTTCACTTTCTGCCATAAGGGTGGTGTCATCTGCATATCTGAGGTTATTGATATTTCTCCCAGCAATCTTGATTCCAGCTTGTGCTTCTTCCAGCCTAGCGTTCCTCATGACGTACTCTGCATATAAGTAAATAAGTAGGGTGACAATATACAGCCTTGACGTACTCCTTTTCCTATTTGGAACCAGTCTGTTGTTCCATGTCCAGTTCTAACTGTTGCTTCCTGACCTGCATACAGGTTTCTCAAGAGGCAGGTCAGGTGGTCTTGTATGGCCATCTCTTGAAGAATTTTCCACAGTTGATTGTGATCCACACAGTCAAAGGCTTTGGCATAGTCAATAAAGCAGAAATAGATGTTTTTCTGGAATGTCTTGCTTTTTCCATGATCCCGTGGATGTTGCCAATTTGATCTCTGGTTCCTCTGCCTTTTCTAAAACCAGCTTGAACATCAGAGAGTTCACAGTTCACGTATTGCTGAAGCCTGGCTTGGAGAATTTTGAGCATTACTTTACTAGCATGTGAGATGAGTGCAATTGTGCAGTAGTTTGAGCATTCTTTGGCATTGCCTTTCTTTGGGACTGGAATGAAAAATGACTTTTTCCAGTCCTGTGGCCACTGCTGAGTTTTCCGAATTTGCTGGCATATTGAGTGCAGCACTTTCACAGCATCATCTTTCAGGATTTGAAATAGCTCAACTGGAATTCCATCACCTCCACTAGCTTTGTTGTAGTGATGCTTCCTAAGGCCTACTTGGTATCACATTCCAGGATGTCTTGCTGTACGTGTGTGATCACCACTTCTTGGTCATGAAGATCTTTTTTATACAGTTCTTCTGTGTATTCTTGCCATCTCTTCTTAATATCTTCTGCTTCTGTCAGGTCCATACCATTTCTGTCCTTTATCGAGCCCATCTTTGCATGAAATGTTCCCTTTAGTTCAGTTCAGTCGCTCAGTCGTGTCCGACTCTTTGCGACCCCATGAATCGCAGTACGCCAGGCCTCCTTGTCCATCACCAACTCCCGGAGTTCCCTCAGACTCATGTCCATCAAGTCAGTGATGCCATCCAGCTATCTTATCCTCTGTCGTCCCCTTCTCTTCCTGCCCCCAATCCCTCCCAGCATCAGAGTCTTTTCCAATGAGTCAACTCTTCGCATGAGGTGGCCAGAGTACTGGAGTTTCAGCTTCAGCATCATTCCTTCGAAAGAAATCTTAAGGCTGATCTTCTTCAGTATGGATTGATCTCCTTGCAGTCCAAGGGACTCTCAAGAGTCTTCTCCAACTCCACAGTTTAACAGCATCAATTCTTCAGCACTTAGCCTTCTTCACAGTCCAACTCTCACATCCATACATGACCGCTGGAAAAACCATAGCCTTGACTATGGACCTTAGCCGGCAAAGTAATGTCTCTGCTTTTGAATATGCTGTCTAGGTTGGTCATAACTTTTCTTTCAAGGAGTAAGCATCTTTTAATTTCATGGCTGCAATCACCATGTGCAGTGATTTTGGAGCCCAAAAAAATAAAGTCTGACACTGTTTCCACTGTTTTCCCATCTACTTCCCATGAAGTGATGGGACCGGATCCTCGTTTTCTGAATATTGAGCTTTAAGCCAACTTTTTCACTCTCCTTTATCATTTTCATCAAGAGGCTTTTTACTTCCTCTTCACTTTCTGTCATAAGGGTGGTGTCATCTGCATATCTGAGGTTATTGATATTTCTCCCAGCATCTTGATTCCAGCTTGTGTTTCTTCTATTCCAGCGTTTCTCATGATGTACTCTGCATATAAGTTAAATAAGCAGGGTGACAATATACAGCCTTGACGTACTCCTTTTCCTATTTGGAACCAGTGTGTTCCCTTAGTATCTCTAATTTTCTTGAAGAGATCTCTAGTCTTTCTCATTCTCTTGTTTTCCTCTATTTCTTTGCATTGTTCGTTGAGGAAGGCTTTCTTATCTCTCCTTGTTATTCTTTGGAACTCTGCTTTCAGATGCTTATATCTTTGCTTTTCTCCTTTGCTTTTCACTTCTCTTCTTTTCACAGCTATTTGTAAAGCCTCCTCAGACAGCCATTTTGCTTTTTTTCATTTCTTTTCCATGGGGATGGTCTTGATCCGTGTCTCCTGTACAATGTCACAAACCTCCATCCATGACCTAACTGGGCTTAGCCAAATATTTTGAAGAACTGTAAGGGAAATGACAACCCACTCCAGTGTTCTTGCTTGGAGAATCCCAGGGACGGGGAAGCCTGGTGGGCTGCCCTCTATGGGGTCGCACAGAGTCGGACACGACTGAAGCGACTTAGCAGCAGTAAGGGAAATAAACTGATTAGGAAGCATGGAAGATATCCATGACTTAGAAGAGGATAATGTCCAATATAAAGTCTGGAGATCAATACAAATTTGGTTGATTGTAGTGAATCCAATTACTGTTTTTGCAAAAATATCTATGAAACTGCTCTACAGTATGTTGAAACAGAGTCTAGAAAATGCAGGTGATTAATAGCAGGAAGGCTTTCTTTTTCCCTTAGCCAAAAGGGATACATTTATTCCCTGTGTTTCCTAGAATAAGGTGAAGGTTCATCTCAAGTAACCAAAGAATAACCAAAGCTGTGATGAAAACATGATCAAATCCAGTCCATCACAGAATGTTACTGAGTGTTCATTACTGGCCTTGGTCATCAGCACAGTCCCCAATTTCTGTGACATAATCAGGATGACAGTTTTTCCTCCCAGAGTCAGTTTTCAGAGAACACATCGTGTTACAACAACAGTTCTGATGTCTCGAGGCAAGTGGGAGCACCCAACACCATGCTGACCTCGCTCCAGCACAGCAACTGCTCTGTGCAGGCTCAGGCTGGTTTCCGTTCCATTCAGTTACTTTCAGATCACCTGACCAACCATCACAAAAACCAGCCTATCTGAAAGGATCCTTCTTATGAAAGGATCTTCTTGATCTACTTTCTAAAATGCAATTTTACTGAATTCCTTAATTTCAATTCAGATTCAGAGTTTCAACATCAAATAGCCACATAAGCAACACAAGGCACACAAGCAAAGGGTAAGTATTACCCCATAGGTGCTAATCTGCCTATGTTGCAACCAAGTATCTACCAAATAATACTTCAAAACACCATCCAGATCGAATGAAGGTGTCAAATGTGGAAATACATCTGGTTCTCAGACCACCTATTTTCAATTCTTATAAAATTTCCTACCCTTGATCTTGTTTTTTTCAATATGTTTATTCCATGATTTCTTGATCACGGAATCTGAACCTCCACTTTCATCCCTTAGAAAGCCAACCATGTGGAAAGAGTGTGATGATGGTGACCCAGAATCTGTCTAGAGGTAGAATGCTATAGGAAGGAAAGCCATGAGCTAGAATTTGGGAAGTGCTCTAATTAGCTATGTACCTTGATCAAGGCACTTGATCTCACCTCATCCTCCATTTCCTCAACTGTAAAATGGGAATAATAAATATTAACTGACTTGACTCCCACATAGAATTTTTCCAGGGCTAATAGAAAGTAATGGGCACATTCTAATTATCCTTATGATGCCCAGGAGAGAGATAAGGATGAGGAAGAGGAGGCTCTGCTTACTGCATAAATAGTCACACTGCAGCTATAAGACTGAGACAACTTTAAAGCAATCCTTTTGCATCCCAGAGGACCTCATAAATTACTTTTCTATCTCTTCTCATTAGACCAACAATCCTCCAGTCTCATAAACTCCTGATTAACAATGACTGTGTGATCTAGTTAATCTCACGCATCCCTTAACTAAATCCCAGCAGAGAGGAAAGGAATATCTTTTTTATTCAATGCGCATACCTTTCCAGGAATATTACTGGTATGTTTTTGCATCAGTATTGAAAAATAAAAATATGTATTTAATTAACAACCATCTCCTTGGCTTTTCCAAACACACTACTTTTCAGAAACTTTATTTATAGAACTTATGGTTCTCTTTCACCCACTGTGGAATCCTGTATTTATTTATACTGGATACATTTTTAGCCAATGTTGTCCATTGTCAAGATGGTTATATATAGGTTCTGTTATAATAAATCAATTTAATTCAAGATAATTTAAGAATTTTATAATCTTCACTGACAGAATATCCCAGTATTCAAACTTCTGTGCTCTTAAGGAGTACTTTCTTACCAAAACTTGGAACTTCCAGTGTCGTCTTCTATCCTCAGTGAAGATACAGATCAGTATTTACCTTACAGAAGTCCTTCCTTGGGCAGGCAAAGGCATGTTTTAGAAATATCAGGAAGGGGCTTGAACACCGAGCCATACTTGGAACTACTCTTCACTGGAATAGATCATTGTTAGCTATTTAGCCTTTCTTAATACTTCACTTTGTTTTAAATTCCTCTACACACTCTTCATTTTTTTTGAAGTTCTGTACTAAAAGTCACTTCATTTCTTCCCATCAATCTTCATTAAAAGAAAATAAAAAGCAATGAAACCTTTAACAAAACATCTAATAGTTCACATTACTTTGATTTTTGTCTATCTTGTTCAAAGGTTTATGATTTATTGTAAATGAAGACACAGATTTATATATCAATTGTGCAAAATTAAGAGTAGTAGCTCTTATCTTGCATACAGATTCAGGATGCAAAATATATCAATGATTTCAACAGGACAGAAGAAACAAAACTTTCTAAAAATGTTTTTAATCTTTCCTTCAGGCCAAGGGAAAAAAACTAAACATTTGACAGATAAAAGAAAGAACTGATAACTTATTGTTGTTTTCCTTGCTTGGTAGGTGTAATTAAATCATTATTCAGAAACAGTATGTCAGTTATACTCTGACTATATGAATGGTATGTGGTTCATGTGTAATATGAATGCCTTCTGCCTACCTGTAAAAAAGTAATTTCTAGGTATTGAAATTTTAAATGTTTCTATTTACAGGAACTTAATAGCAACACTGTATATTTTACAGTCTTTGATGTCAAAAGTTCTTCTTGTTACAGGAATAATTATGAATGTCCCATAAATTTAGCTACAACACTGTTTATGTGGTACTATTAACTTTATAATAAATTGGAAATAATCTACATCTCTAATAATTGATGACTGGCTAAGTAAATTGTGTTAAATTTTTATGTACCTCCACAGTAAAATATTGTACACATTTACTTAATAAAAATATTTCTGATAAGGCAAAATATACAGTAAAAATAATTCAGGTTAAAATATCTAAACAACTATCTGATTTTAGTAATATATACATATATGAATGAAAAGTCTAGAAAATTATATATTAAAATGCTGTATGGATACTAGAGAATTTGAGTAGATTTTATTTTGCTGATCTCTAAATATATGCAATAAATATGAACTATTTCTTAATTATAAAAGCAAGTTACTTGCCAAGTGAAAAATGAATGAAGACTTAATCTGATAGCATTTCATGAGACAAGGTTTTACAAAGTGTAGTTGATCATATGCCCAATTTTCATTTAGTCAACAAATATTAACTGAGTACTTTCTGTATTTTATGTACTGAAGGATGCAACAGAGAACAAAACCGTCCTTTGATGCAAAGCATACATTTTGTGAAGGAGACAGACAGTTCATACATAAAATAATTATGTATCAGGTTATGAAAACTATATGAAAAAAATAAAGCCATGTTAGGGGCAAGAGAGTGAAAGGGGAACCTTGCTTCCATTGGGGTGGCTGAGGGGGAGATACGTAAACAGAATGAAGTGAGGAGAGAGCCACATGAGTTATCGGAGGAAAGAGCTTTCCTAACAGAGGGGATAGCGAGTGCCAGGGCCCTGAAGCAAGTGTGTTCTGTATGAGAAGTTGTTAATGTGGCTGCCGGATAAAAACAAAGGGGAATTTAGATTTCAGAAACAGAACAGTTAAGGAGTCAGTGTTGCCCTATAATTTTTACAGGTCAGATTTCCTTTAGGATGCTGTGCTAAATTCAATTCCTGGTACCACATTTTAATGAGAAACAATGAAGTATTAGAGCATATAATGAAGAAAGTATTCAGGATAATGAGGGGCTCTGGACCTCATGTCACTTGCAGAACAGCAGGAACTCTAGCTGCTTAACTGAGGAAAAAGACCTGATACAGATGGGAGAGGGCTGTGATGAACTTAACTCTGACTTCAGAGAGCAAAATCAGAGTGAAAATTACAAGCAGATCTAAGCCAAGTATAATAAAGCTGATCCTAGTAATCAAGGCTCTTCTAAAAATGAATATCAAGTTCTAGCTGTGCAGCTAGTCATAGACTGAGCACCCCTTATACAAGATTCTGTGATGTTAGTCCTTTTCATCTACATAATCTGCTGATCCAAATGCTCACTCTGCTTTGCAGATGACATAGCAGTTAGCCTGGGTGATGAAGGCTTACCAGAGTATGCTATCACTTCTAATGGGTACCAGTCTGGTAGGTACCATTATAGGATCTTTGACTTGATTCATGGAACAACACAGCTGAAAGACCACAGGCCATTTCAGGAAAAATCAAAACACTGAACTGTATAGAATCTTAGAACCTTGCGCTGGAAGAGGACCGTGACATCCTGTAGGCAAGGGCCATAAATGACTGGGGGTGCGAGAGGGAGGTGTCAACTGCCCTCTCAGCACGTGTGGAGATGGAGGCATCTGGCTTCTAATTCAGTAGCAGATTGGGTTATTTAACAAATGCTTAAGTGAGCAAATGATGGTTCTATTTTGATAGGTGTTAATCAAAGCTATTGTCACAGAAACAGAGTCTTTTGCTACAATCTGTTCTTTGATAAATGTGCAAAATACATCATGGGGACCTTTCTTCTAGTAATAACATTGCCTGACATATGAGTTGTGAATGAAGGTACTATGAGGATGATTTTTTTTTTAAATATTTTAACAAAAACATCACACCTACACACTTCAGTAAGAACTGCTGCTTTACTATTATTTCCCAAGGAATGTGGAGAGCCTACATCCTGAGGCATAACATTCTCCATTTGGCCCTTGCTAACTTATATCCCATAACTACATCTCCACAACCTTACACGGGGCTTGAAATAAAGTGGGTTCTCAGTAAGTGGCCATTGAATGAAAAAAACTGAGACAATTACTGTACTTAACAGACCATAGATCATTTCAGTGACATTGAGATTGCTCGGAACATTTTGGTACTCTGCATTAGAATTTAACTCTAATATTTTTTACTTTCTTTAATAAATTTTTATCCTTGAATGTTCTATTTCCAAATAGCAAAAAAGATGGTCAAAGTTGGTCAGACAGGGCTTTAAAGTTTAAACAGGAGTGAATTTAAAATAATGGGAATATGATTCCTTAGGCTTTCTAGAATGGCAGTGGAGTATCCACCCTTGAAATATACCACACCAGAGCCTTTATCTCATCACATCACCACTGCACTGGTGTTAGCTGTCTCATCTTCTGCTTGAAGTACTATACTGCAATTAGTGCTAGAGAAGACTCCTGAGAGTCCCTTGGACTCCAAGGATATCAAACCAGTCAATCTTAAAGGAAATCAATTATGAATATTTACTGGAAAGTCTGATGCTGAAGCTGAAGTACCAATATTTCAGCCACCTGATGCAAAGAGATGATTCACTGGAAAAGACCATGATACTGGGAAAGACTGAGGCAGAAGGAGAAGGGTGCACAGAGAATGAGATGGTTGAATGGCATCACCGACTCAAGGCCATGAATTTGAACAAACTCTGGGAGATAGTCAAGGACAGAGGAGCTTGGCATGCTGCAATCCATGGGGTTGTAAAGAGTCAGACATGACTTCATGACTGGACAAAATTTCCATTTAAAACATCTTGTTTCTAGTCTTCTCCCATTTCATAGGTTCAGAGCCCACAAACAAAATTTTTCATATCCTGGATATGACATTCACTAGTTTTACAACCTAAAACAATTACCTAATTGATAGCTCAGTTGGTTAAGAATCCACCTGCAATGCAGGACACCCCAGTTTGATTCCTGGGTGGGGAAGATCCCCTGGAGAAGGGATAAGCTACCCACTTCAGTATTCTTGGGCTTTTCTTGTGGCTCTTCTGGTAAAGAATCCACCTGCAGTGCAGGAGACATGGGTTTAATCCCTGGGTTGGGAAGATCCCCTGGAGAAGGGATAGGGTACCCACACCAGTATTCTGGCCTAGAGAATTCCAAAGACTGTATAGTCCATGAGGTTGCAAAGAGATGGACATGACGGATTATATTCTTTGCAGCCAAAGATGGACAAGCTCTATACAGTCAACAAAAATAAGACCAGGAGTAGACTGTGGCTCAGATCATGAACTCCTTATTGCCAAATTCAGACTTAAATTGAAGAAAGTAGGGAAAACCACTAGACCATTCAGGTATGGCCTAAATCAAATCCCTTGGAAGTGAGAAATAGATTTAAGGGCCTCCATCTGATAGATAGAGTGCCCGATGAACTATGGAATGAGGTTCGTGACATTGTACAGGAGACAGGGACCAAGACCATCCCCATGGAAAAGAAATGCAAAAAAGCAAAATGGCTGTCTGGGGAGGCCTTACAGATAGCTGTGAAAAGAAGAGAAGCAAAAAGCAAAGGAGAAAAGGAAACATATGAGCATCTGAATGCAGAATTCCAAAGAATAGCAAGAAGAGATAAGAAAGCCTTCTTCAGCGATCAGTGCAAAGAAATAGAGGAAAAGAACAGAATGGGAAAGACTAGAGATCTCTTCAAGAAAATTAGAGATACCAAGAAAACATTTCATGCAAAGATGGGCTCGATAAAGGACAGGAATGGTATGGACCTAACAGAAGCAGAAGATATTAAGAGGAGGTGGCAAGAATACACAGAAGAACTGTACAAAAAAGATCTTCATGAGCCGGATAATCACGATGGTGTGATCACTCATCTAGAGCCAGACATCCTAGAATGTGAAGTCAAGTGGGCCTTAGAACGCATCACTACGAACAAAGCTAGTGGAGGTGATGGAATTCCAGTGGAGCTATTTCAAATCCTGAAAGATGATGCTGTGAAAGTGCTGCACTCAATATGCCAGCAAATTCGGAAAACTCAGCAGTGGCCACAGGACTGGAAAAGATCAGTTTTCATTCCAATCCCAAAGAAAGGCAATGCCAAAGGATGCTCAAACTACTGCACAATTGCACTCATCTCACACACTAGTAAAGTAATGCTCAAAATTCTCCAAGCCAGGCTTCAGCAATACGTGAACCGTGAACTCCCTGATGTTCAAGCTGGTTTTAGAAAAGGCAGAGGAACCAGAGATCAAATTCGCAACATCCGCTGGATCATGGAAAAAGCAAGAGATTCCAGAAAAACATCTATTTCTGCTTTATTGACTATGCCAAAGCCTTTGACTGTGTGGATCACAATAAACTGTGGAAAATTCTGAAAGAGATGGGAATACCAGACCACCTAACCTGCCTCTTGAGAAATCTGTATGCAAGTCAGGAAGCAACAGTTAGAACTGGACATGGAACAACAGACTGGTTCCAAGTAGGAAAAGGAGTACGTCAAAGCTATATATTGTCACCCTGCTTATTTAATTATATGCAGAGTACGTCATAAGAAACACTGGACTGGAAGAAACACAAGCTGGAATCAAGATTGCTGGGAGAAATATCAATAACCTCAGATATGCAGATGACACCACCCTTATGGCAGAAAGTGAAGAGGAACTAAAAAGCCTCTGATGAAAGTGAAGGAGGAGAGTGAAAAAGTTGGCTTAGAGCTCAACATTCAGAAAACTAAGATCATGGCATCCGGTCCCATCACTTCATGGGAAATAGACGGGGAAACAGTGGAAACAGTATCAGACTTTATTTTTGGGGGGGCTTCAAAATCACTGCACATGGTGACTGCAGCCATGAAATTAAAAGACACTTTTCCTTGGAAGGAAAGTTATGACCGACCTAAATAGCATATTCAAAAGCAGAGACATTTCTTTGCCAACAAAGGTCCATCTAGTCAAGGCTATGGTTTTTCCAGTAGTCATGTATGGATGTGAGAGTTGGACTGTAAAGAAGGCTGAGCACCGAAGAATTGATGCTTTTGAACTGTGGTGTTGGAGAAGACTCTTGAGAGTCCCTTGGACTGCAAGGAGATCCAACCAGTCCATTCTGAAGGAGATCAACCCTGGGATTTCTTTGGAAGGAATGATTCTAAAGCTGAAGCTCCAGTACTTTGGCCACCTCATGCGAAGAGTTGACTCACTGGAAAAGACTCTGATGCTGGGAGGGATTGGGGGCAGGAGGAGAAGGGGACGAGAGAGGATGAGATTACTGGATGGCATCGCTGACTTGATGGACATGAATCTGATTGAACTCCGGAAGTTGGTGATGGACAGGGAGGCCTGGTGTACTGCGGTTCATGGGGTCGCAGAGTCAGACACGACTGAGCAACTGAACTGAACTGAACTGAGCAACTTTCACTTTTACTTTCTAAGATGCTTCCTCCTTGGAAGAAAACTATGGCAAACCTAAACAGTGTATTAAAAAGCGGAGACATTACTTTACTAACAAAGGTCCGTATAGTCAAAGCTATGGTTTTCCAGTAGTCATGTATGGATGTGAGACTTGGACCATAAAGAAAGCTGAGCACCGAAGAATTGATGCTTTTGAACTGTGGTTTTGGAGGACTCTTGAGAGTTCCTTGGACTAGCAAGGAGATCCAACCAGCCTATCCTAAAGGAAATCAACCCTGAATATTAATTTGAAGGACTGATCCTGAAGCTCCAATACTTTGGCCAACTGATTCAAAGAACTGACTCATTGGAAAAGACCCTGATGCTGGGAAAGTTTGAAGGCAGGAGGAGAAGGGGACAACAGAGGATGACACGTTTGGATGGCATCACTGACTTGATGGACATGAGTTTGAGCAAGCTCTGGGAGTGGGAGATGGACAGGGAAGCCTGGAATACTGCAGTCCATGGAGTCGCAAAGAGACAGACACAACTGAGTGACTGAACTGAACTGAATCTTTCTAAATTAAGGTTTAATTTTATAACCTGTAAAATGGGGATGATAGAAGAACCAGCTTAACATCATTTAGCTGAAGTGATACAGATATGCTCAAATGCTGACCATTAATATCATGTTATTCCCAGAGTGATTTTTGGAGCGGCTTCCTTACCTTAGGTTAAAATGAAAATGCTCTGACATGAACTTCAACACATCTCATGACTTGAACCTCAGTTCCAATTCCATTTTGACTCATTCCTCGATCTTCCCTCCTCTGACCCCACAAGTAGTAGCACAGCAGATAATTCACAACCCTGTTACTTTATAAATTGCTCTTGATGCTTACTGAGTTGCTGTCGCCTTCTGAAATCCATTCCCCTGTAATGCCCTTATCCCATTTCTATCTCTACCTGATGAACGTCAGATCATCCATCCAGTGTCAGTTCAGAAACCATGGCCTCTTGGTGCCTCCATTTTATGCTAATTACTCATTTACATGTTGGGACCCTTCCTGGTCTGTGAGCTGCTCAGGCAGTCAGAGATCTCATTTTCCTCTGTTTTCCAGTACTTAGCTCACTCCGAAATAATAGGCTTTCCAAATAAATTCGAAGATCAGTCCAAAAGAAGGAGCTACAGAACTCATTCCTGCAAGGGCACACTGCAGATCCAAGAGAGTCTGCTTAGGTTCTGGAGCTGACTGATGCTTTAAAGGGGGCAGTGCTCACGAAGATGGTGTAAGTCAGCAAACATTTCGTAACATCTAAGAGTTAGCGTTTTCCATTCACTCTCATTAGGAAGTCAACCATCTAGATGGCTACTAACTCAAAGGAGAGAAAGAAAAAAAAGGTGGCATATATACCTTGTACTTTACAATTCTTGGGCTAAGCAGTGCAAACAAATAAACTGGCAGAAAATAATTAAATAAATCACTTCACCATTTTTAATTACAATATCAAATAAGTTCAATATTTCTAGCAGTAATTAGTTTGATAGTAGGAACAGGGTAAAAAGACAAGATAATAAATTCTGGGAAGGATGACTGCTCTCTTCCTCTCTCATGGAAATATCAAAGTGGACATGGTCGATGTGTCTGCAGGTACACACCTCCAGTGCTGAGATAGCCTCAAAGATACAGAATGAATTGACACACAGTAGGTGTTTAATATGTGCTCACTAGATTGGATTGAAAGATGAAAAATATTATCTCTGAAATAACAGAATTCCACCCCCCCCAACCAATAAAACAAAAGACATCTAAGGTGTGAGATGAATGTGAAAACAGGACTACCTTTCAGATGAAGGGCTGATACCAATAGTTGATGGACTTGCTACCAGCGTCAGGGCTGAGCAAGCTTATTTTCTTGGCATTGTGACTGAGGATGCTGACTGGAGTAATGAGAAATGTTCAGACCTTCACGTCCTCTCTCTGCTGTTAAGAATTTCTCTTCCAAAACAGGCCCTGAGTTTTCTCTAGTCACTACCCACTAACACCTTAGGGGAAGTTCTTCTGTCTACTTTTCAATTCACCTGCTTTTTCTAACCAGTGAAAATCATTATGATTTTGGAAATCACCAATCTAGTGACTAAATCAAGGATTTAGGTTTCATCCTATGTGCCAGTTCTGGTGGATTGGTTGTATAAGCTGGCACTGTGTTGAGAAAGACTTTGAGGTTCAGTGGAAAAGAGAATCAGTATCAATTATGGGAGAAAAAAGGTGATGTATACACCATGTATTTACAATTATTGGACAAAGCTTTCCAAACAAACTGGCAGAAAATTACTGAATTAAAGAAATCACTGTGCCACTTTTAATTATACTAGCAAACAAGTTCAATATTTTTAGTAACACTGACTTTGACAATAGATACACGATGAAAAGACTAGACCATCTATTCTTATAAAGAACAGCAGAAAAGGAATTAATATTTTTACAACGTCTCCAGTATTGTCCTAGGTGCTATAAATACCCCTATTCCCATTTAAACATTGAGGAAAGTGAGGTTGAGAACAAAAATTTGCTCAAGGTCATAAAGTTATTATGGAGTACTATCAGGGTTTGGTCAAGGTCTGTTTGTTAATAAAATGACCATATGCCATGTTGGATCCCAATACACAGGCACACACATAAGCGCACACTCACTTGTATGTACATATATACATTGGGATATATACATATGCATATACAATGCAAACTTCACATACCAAGAACATGACTTTGGAAAATCAAAAAGTAGACAGCAAAGTTCTAACAGATAATGAGAAGCATTCTAAAGTTCCTATTATAAACCAATTCATACCCTATTAACTCTTAATTTACATACCATTTTAACAACTTGCTCATCTGACCTTTCCTAAATATAGAAAACTAGCTACAAAAGTATACATAGGAAGGAAAACAGAGCTGATAATCAGCAATACAGGTAGAAGAAAACCATGCTCTCTCTTTCATGGTCCCTCATGATAATTATGAACATAAGAATAATGATGGGTTGTTAAGGAAGGAATAACTTGTATTCAACAGTCTATCCAATAAGGCAAAAACGCATCTGAAGCAGTTTTAAAAGATTTCCATGATTATTTTTTGTTTTAGTTAGCACTACAATATATTCCTTGGTGTCTGGAAAACTGATGGAAAATTTATAATTTTTCCTCCTGCTAAGGTCAAGCACTGAATTTAAATGAGATGTTATTATGTAAAACATTTGGGGGATTTTTACAGTGATAAATACAAATGTTTTATAAACTTAACAAAATGTGGGTAAGCTTGTGGAGCTGGAAGCTTGGGTCCAGTATTAAAGACATCACTTTTACTCCATTGTTCATAATGAAATACAACACTGAAGCCTACAGACTGCTGGAATATCAGCCAATTCTATAAATTTTCTCACTCTTTGTTTGAGATAAAAGGAAAAGGGGTGTGTGTGTGTGTGTGTGTGTGTGTGTGTGTGTGTGTGTGTGTGTGTTTTGGCTTGCTAAGAGTTTAAAATTATAAATGAGCTTGAACATCTCAGTCACCGCCATTCAACAAATGGCTGGGTTCCCATGGACCTATGGTATCAAGAATCATCTCAACCAGAACAAGGTATGTAAGTAATGAGGGCTATAATCTCAAGGGACGGGAAGGACACTGTGTGGAGAAAACAAGTACCCTGTCTAAAGCCACACCAAGAGGAGCAGACAGTATCTTCCTGTATCAGTGTGCACATCTATTTTACCTCCGCCCTAGCTCTTTTGTTCTCTTCACACAAGTCACCCTCAGAGCAACAATGAAGGACCTAAAAGTGGAGAAATCATAAGACTCCCAACCATAGAAGTCAAAATCAAACCACCAGCCAGCTCATTCTGAGACTCGTAAAACAAAAAAGCAAATGACTCACCACAAATTGCATAATTAAAAGATGACTTCAGAAAGAAAGCACTCGTTGGCCTGCAGCTCACTCATCTTCCCTGTGAATTCCCACCCCCAACCCCATCCCACCCACGCTTAAAATTATCTTTCCATTTCCATGGGGCCAACCACATATGAAATCTCCTCTGTCCAAGTTTAAATGGATTTAATTCTCACAAATGGTCCTAGCATAAACCCCAGTCAGTCTGCTGGGCTGCCTCTGTATTTCCAATGTGACTGGGAAAAGCCTGCTTCAAAGAGGTACACCCTGAGAATTAAGAATGAGGACATTCTGCCATTTTCTGTACAGACACAAATACCCTCAAAGAATGACCCGCCTATTACTTTTCTCCCTTCTGTTCCTGGCCCTCAGCTTCACACTCACCATATATAATGCATTACATCATCTACATGGCTGACCGCTGGTAGATACTGTTAACTTTTTCCGGTCATATTTTATCCCTTCTTCTAGGTCGTAGAAAAGTGACCTTTGAGTCCTTTGCCTTTTATTCCTGTTCTATCCCTTAGCTGACTTAATGACTGAAAGGTGAAATAACACACAGAAGGATACACAGCATGACCAGAAAAGTGAGTCATCTGGGCAAATCACCTGTCCCCTGGAAAATTCCTGAGTCTTGCCATGTGTATAGACATCCATTCTTAAAATACCAGAGCAAAATACAGGGGATTTTCAGCCTCTGCTGTCTGTAATGCTTCTACATTATCTTGATCGTGAGTTCTGAAGTTTCAGCCTAGGAATCGCTCATAAAATTTTATATGCCCTTATATATTCCAGGCCAGTTTTCATGTGCATTTTTACATTCATTTTTCTGATGGGGAAATACATAGCTTTTTTACATTTTTATTTACTCATTAATTTAATTAATATTAATTGAGTACGTTCTGTGTGTTAGGTATCATGACAGTCACTGGGATATAATAAGAGATAAATCAGATATAATTGTTGACTTCATGGAACTTAGAGATCAGTAGAGGAAGAATACTTTAATAAGAAAGGCATCCAATAGAGTCACCATTCAAAAATGTCAGGGAAAGCCATAGTACTTTGATTGCATGTAACACAGAGACCTTTTGAGGGATAAATCCACACTATCAGCCATGCTAGCAACTGAAAATACATATTATTAGAGAGGTTTATTAGCCTTAGCCTGCAATGTTTTCAATAACGGTGCATCACAGAACTTACAATAACACGAAACTCAAAAATTTATTATAACAAACATCGATTTCTCACTTATGCATCCGCGAGTCAGCTGAGCTGCTTTCACGTCAGTCTGCGAGCCTGCATGTCAACCAGAGTGACTAAGCCTGGGATAAAAGGAGAGCTTCCTGCAATGCCTCCTCCTCATGGGAAGAGCAGAAACCCAGAAGACTCAGCCAGCTATGTGGCAGATTTCCAGATCCTGACTATATCATACGAGGCGAAAAAGTAAAGGCCCTCAGTCCAACTCTCAGACACCCCATGGACTGTAGCCTACGAGGCTCCTCCATCCATGGAATTTTATACATCCACTAGTATTCCTGTGGCCAAGTCCAAAGTCTAGGGACATACATGCCACCCACCATGAGGCCTAGGAAGGCACATGGATGCATAATACAGCTATTACACAATGGGGAGAGGGGAAGTCAAGCCCAATAATCCAATCTACCAGATTCAGCTTGGAAAACTCTGAGTGTGCCACTTACCTATTATACCACTGCAATTAAACAGGAGTTTACACTCTTGAGTATAAACATGTGTGAACATGATTTCTGGTGTCAAAAAGTTTGTCAATAAAATGTACTCAGGGCATAGCGGGGAGGACCTGATTCTTACCTGGTCAGTCAGTCCTCTGGATTCACAAAGACATTCTCTGCTGTCGTGATCGCATGAATGAATTCACTGGAGGGACTCCAAGGCATCCAGCTGAGGGAAAAAGAAAAAAAAGCATCATCTTTATCAAGGTCAAAAGAGGTGAGGGGCACTAGAAAAACACAAATGAAGAGCTACGCAGAGATATTGCTTCAGACAGGATGATGGCAGGTGGGAAATTCAGAGAACAGATCTAAACCTTGGCTCTGGCATCTTGTTGGACCTATGACATGCTTCCTTGATGTCTCAGATGGTAAAGACTCTGCCTGCAATGTGCGAGACCCAGGTTCAATCCATGGGTCAGGAAGATCCCCTGGAGGAAACCTGGCAACCCACTCCAGTATTCCTGCCTGGAGAATCCCATGGACAGAGGGGCCGGGCAGGCTACAGTCCATGGGGTCAGAAAGAGTCAGACATGACTGAGCCACTAACATGACGATGGGAAACACGGATATTCAAAATCCCTCCACCACCCAGAATGTGTAAAACAGAGGAAAGGAAATAGAATCCTTCACCTGAAGAAAATCTTTACAATTTAATTAGAGAAAGTCAAAACAAATGTACCAACTCTCCAACAGCATGTAAATACAGGCTGCTTCACAGCCTCTTGTTTCCCAGGAGGGAGTCTATGTTTTCCTAATAGAGTCTTTATTAGCCTATTTGGAATTTGAAAAAGACTGTTCCAAACAATAAACTCTCCATTTCAGGCTTTCTGTTATGAGGTCTCTGAGGTCGGACCTGCATTTTATAAGCCTTGCCTGCATGCGTGCATGCTAAGTCGTTTCAGTCGAGTCTGGCTCTGTGTGACCCTATGGACTGTAGCCTGACAGGCTCCCCTGTCCACGGGATTCTCCAGGCAAGAATACTGGAATGGTAGCCATGCCCTTCTCCAGGGGATCTGCCTGACCCAGGGGTTGCGCCCTCATCTCCTGCATCGGCAGGCAGGTTCTCTACCACTGGTGCCACCTGGGGAGCCCTTACTTAGCCTTGCGGCACTACAAACAGTGAGAATCTTAATATGCACAAAACAGGTATAAATAAAATTTGTCCTCACACTGAATTGAATATGGAAGCACACTATAAACTTGGTAATTCTAGCAGCTTTGGGAAATGTTAGGTAGTTAGAATAGGAAAAAGGAGTTCAAATTGGCAATAGCTAGAAAACAAAGAAGGGAAAAGCCTGTGAAAATAGTACAAAGGAAGGTCTGAGGACTGCAGTGAGGACCTCAAACAAAACAAACAGCACTCCTGGCTAGTCCAATTTACATAGGGCAGGCCCAGGGGGAGGAGAAAAAACATATAAAAACAGGAGTCAAAATTGGGCTGGGGGCCTCTCTTCTCTTCATGTCTTTTGGGTCTGGGTTGGCGTGCCCTCACTCCTCGAGGATGTATTTTCCTTTATTTGCTAAATGAAACTGAGCTGTAACACTGCTCCATCATTTCAAATTTTTGTTGTTATGAGACAGAACCGAGGAAATTACAAACGCCCCTGACAGGAAATAAGTTCTTAAGGTTATCACTAGAAAAGGGGAAGAGGAACTAACCTCTGTCCTTTAAATATTGTTTTGTGGTCTCATTCTAAAGGATTTGAAGAAGTTAATGTTTGCTGAGTGACTAATATGGACGAGACACTGCTAAGAACTTTGCATACATACCCGACTCCATTTGATCTTCTCAGATATCCTGATATATGGATATTATCCCCTACTGTATATAAAGAAAGAAAAGATGAAAAAAAAATTCACTAAGTCACATAAAGAGTGAATGCCTGACCTCTGGGTAAATCTCGGTAGAAATGATTCTGACCCCTCTATACAGGTAAATACTCACAAAGGATGATCACAGTTTTCCATTCCAAGGAAGTAGTTTCATACTCACTTTTGCTTTCTCCTAAAGCTCCACTCTAACAACAGGAAAGAAAAAACTAACACCTAAGTGTTTCTTATCTACAGATGAGAAAAACAGGTGGGAAATAACACAACAATCACAAAACAATTCCCAAAGGGCCAGGAACCGGCACTATCAATTACCTCAAATGTGGGGATGAATCATGAGATGAAAAAAAGAAAGCTGATGTAAAATACATTTATGAAGCTATTGGTCTCTTTCCCCAATCTGGGCTGCTAGGTATCTTCCCTCCCCTACCTCAGCAAAGTCTGGAGTTTTATTTTTTGGAGATGACAAAAAAAAAAGTCCCTAGAGTGGAAGATATCAGGTAAAAATGAAGTTCAAGGTACCAGTATGAAAACAGGAGGACCACATGGATTTGTTGCACACAGTGGATGATGGATCCCTTTTCTATTCCTTCCTCTCAGCTATTGGAATGCTTGCAGTCAGCCTTTCATCCTTCAAGTGAAATGTGATTAATTTGGCTTTGATAAACATGGCTTTGTGGAACCCAGTCTGTCCATGAGGAACAAATAATACTGTAACCAGGAACCAAGAACAGAATTTAATGAAACAAAACAGGGACCAAAAGAGTACTTGGAAATTTAAAATATGATGGTTTGAATAAATAATATTTCTAAAGTCAAAAGACTCCCAAAAAAACAGCCAAAAAATTTAGAAATTAGAGGACAAGTTAAGTGCTCCCATGTCTGAATAATTGGATTTTCAGAAAGAGAGAACAGAGAAAACAGAGGAAATAAAATCATCAAAACAAGCACATTCATACATATGTATATACATACATCAAGATTATATCCTAGAACTGAAGGAAACATTTGGGTTTATATACTGAAAGCATCTATCAGTTCCCAGAACAATGGATTTAAGAAAGAAACTTACACCAAAGTACAAGCACATTATCATATTTTAAAATACCCGGGGGAAAAAAATTCCTATGAGATTCTGGACAAAATAAGTAGATCTCACACATACACAAAACTATGAGAATCAGAAGACTGATTTCTCAAAAGTACCACTTAGAAAGCAATTAAGGAATGTCTTTAAAATTCTGGATGGAACTTATTTTCAATACAGAATCTAAGTATACCAAACTATCTATCAAGAATGAGATTATAATTAAAACATTTTATGACATGAATGACTTCCCAGGTGGTGTCAGTGGTGAAGAACCTGCCTGCCAATGCAGGGGACATAAGAGAGACAGCTTCCATTCCTGGGTCAGGAAGATCCCCTGGAGAAGGAAATGGCAACCCACTCCAGTATTCTTGCCTGGAGAATCTCATGGACAGAGGAGTCTGGTAGGCTGCAGTCCACAGGGTCATATAGAGTTGGACATGACAGAAGCAACTTAGCATACATGACATAAATGCTCCTAAGGTTCTCTCATGTGTCCTCTTCCTATGGAGAAAGTTAAAAGACATGGCATACAGGAAACAAGCTGTCCAAACTGACAGAAGCTAAAAGAATCCTCAGGACAAAAGTGAAATGGGATCCCAATATGACAGCTGCGATATAGGCATGGAAAGTGACCAGCCTATATTGGAGTAATACCAGAATTCCCAGGAAGACTTCTGAGGATGATGAAATCAACAGCCCATGAGATGCATCTGAACACCTGAAGGGAAGAAGTAGACAACTTTGAAGATTTGGGGTTAAATTACTCATATGAAAAAAGATGAATATTAACTATAAGGGAAACAATCTGCAGTGAAAAAAGTAATATGTTACAAGGCTCAGTTCTGAAGAAAATATTTACATATTACTTTCAAGTGCAATCATGATTTTAAAAACTGTCTATGTTAATTCACTTAATTCTCATATCAAACTTGTGAACTGAGTACCAGCATTGATATTTCCCCATTGTACAGCAAAGGCAACTCCAGCAGACAGAATTTGGTCACTTGTCCAAGGTCACACAGCTAACAAATGATATAAGGTGGATTTTGAACACAGGCATTTGGCTCCGGATTCCATGCTCTTGATTGCCACATTTTATAGCTCGAGTTATAATAAAGCAATTATGGTATATTGATATAACAAAAATTTCAGTGTATTGGGAAGATAGGGAAGAAGAAGAGTGTGAATGTATGGTGAGAAGCAGTGAGGAGAAAGAGTGCTGAAACCTCATCTTTCAAGAGGGAAGCCAACAGATGATGCCCCAAATTGGGGGAAAAAGAAGTAATTTGGTTCTGAGAGAACTGAATAATAATACCAAAATAATCAGCTAAAAGAGAAAGTGGTTTCTGTTATAGAAAGAGGAATGGAGTAAAGGAAAGTAGGGAGCTGCTGTGGTTTACAACCAACCTTGTGTAGCACTGGTTGACTCTTCAAATTCTAGACATGTTTAACTTTGGTTAAAATAGAAAATAAAGATGGAAGAAGCACAGGAGGATGTAGAAGAGGAGAAAGTGAGAAGTAGCATTCTGCTGTTCTCCTATTGGAGGGACCCAGCAGATTGTCCATTCCTTTGGGAATAACATTGAAATGGATGTAGCATGGTGGACCAAGCATAGCTGAGCCAGATTCTAGCTTGGTTATGTTGACTAACTGTGTGATCTTAGATACAAATTTTCCGTGTTTTCCCATGGTCTCAGTTCTATAGGTCTCAGCCTACACAAGGGGATGTTGAACTAGAAAATCTCTAGGTTCCTTTCATAGTATCTTTTTGATGATACCCAGCACATAAATGAGGGGAGGCCAGACTGAGGGTCATTGAGACAGGTAAACCCTGAGGCAAAGATGGGAAGTCACAGCAGTTTCCCAAGAATCTATCCATCCCTCCATCTCCACCTTCCTCCTTTCCTAACCTCTCTTTTTAGATCAATGGCAGAAAGTGAAGAGGAACTAAAAAGCCTCTTGATGAAAGTGAAAGAGGAGAGTGAAAAATTTGGCTTAAAGCTCAACATTCGGAAAACGAAGATCATGGCATCTGGTCCCATCACTTCATGGCAAATAGAGGGGAAAACAGTGGAAACAGTGTCAGACTTTATTTTGGGGGGCTCCAAAATCACTGCAGATGGTGACTTCAGCCATGAAATTAAAAGACGCTTACTCCTTGGAAGGAAAGTTATGACCAACCTAGATAGCATATTCAAAAGCAGAGACATTTCTTTGCCAACAAAGGTCCATCTAGTCAAGGCTATGGTTTTTCCAGTGGTCATGTATGGATCTGAGAGTTGGACTGTGAAGAAAGCTGAGCACCGAATAATTGATGCTTGTGAACTGTGGTGTTGGAGAAGACTCTTGAGAGTCTCTTGGACTGCAAGGAGATCCAACCAGTCCATTCTGAAGGAGATCAGTTGTGGGTGTTCTTTGGAAGGACTCATGTTAAAGCTGAAACTCCAATACTTTGGCCACCTCATGCGAAGAGTCAACTCATTGGAAAAGACTGATGCTGGGAGGGATTGAGGGCAGGAGGAGAAAGGGACGACAGAGGATGAGATGGCTGGATGGCATCACTGACTCGATGGACATGAGTTTGGGTGAACTCCAGGAGTCGGTGATGGACAGGGAGGCCCGGCGTGCTGCAATTCATGGGGTTGCAAAGAGTGGGACACGACTGAGCGACTGAACTGAACTGAATGATTTTGTGAGGCTTTCCCTCAGCTCCTATCATCTCCTTCCAGTACTGGTCCTTCCATTCTGGTTCTCTAGGGTTATATTATTATCTACTAGCACCACCTTTGGGCCAATCCCTCGGAGACCCTGGATTTTATCCACCCTGATATGATACACCATTCAGGGACTGTTAATCAGAAATGCAGTGGAGAATCTTATGAAACCAGTGAACCCTCTGAAGAAGAAAAATAACCACACATGCTAAAAAATCAGCTTTCATAGACTTCTTGAAGCCTGTTGCTAAATTCAATAATCAGATTTTAGAGATGAATGGCTTAATAAAATTAAATCCTTAAATCTGAAAGATGATATTTAACTTATACAGCAATTTTACAACCATTAAACACAATGGGGATTTTCTCCAAGTAGATGCAGAAAATCATTCCCACTATAGTTTTAGCTTTATTGCAATGTTGGGCATAGATTTTACCTCTCATCACAACAGTCTGAGCAAGTTCCTTATTCCCATCTTTTGAGATGAAAAAACTGGGCTTAGACAAAACAGTTAAATATGTTAGAGTCAACAATAAGTTACTATAACAACAGACGTAAGTGGGATGACGTCAAATAATTCAAGACTATTTCTCTTTCCAGCATATTACAAAGTGAGAATGAAGGCTCTACCTGAGGAAGACATCTCGGCAATTCCTGTAACCAAGTCCCCAACCCAAGTGGGCCTTTAAGGTGATCTTATACATGGCTGTTTCTAGGCAGTGAAGGGAAAAGAGAAAGCAAGTCTAGGGCAAGCATCTTTTATGTGGGTGAGATGAAAGTTGCACACAATTCCTTCTGCTTGTTGTTGGTGAATATTATGGGCTGAACTGCATCCCTCCCAAAATTCATATGCTAAAGTCCTAACCTCAGTGTCTCAGAATGTGACTTTTTTAAAAATTATTTTAATTGGAGGCTAATTAATTTACAGTATTGTGGTGGTTTTTGCCATACATTCACATGAATCAGCCATGGGTATACATGTGTTCCCCATCCTGACCCTCCCTCCCACCTCCCTTCCCATCCCATCCCTCAGGGTCATCCCAGTGCACCAGCCCTGAGCACCCTGCCTCATGCATCAAACCTGGACTGGCGATCTATTTCACATATGATAATATACATGTTTCAATGCTATTCTCTCAAATCATCCCACCCTCACCTTCTCCCACAGAGTCCAAAAGTCTGTTTTTTACATCTGTGTCTCTTTTGCTATCTCACATATAGGGTCATTGTTTTCATCTTTCTAAATTCCATATATATGCATTAATAAACTGTATTGGTGTTTTTCTTTCTGACTTACTTCACTCTGTATAATAGGCTCCAGTTTCATCCACCTCATTAGAACTGATTCAAATGCATTCTTTTTAATGGCTGAGTAATATTCCGTTGTGTATATGTACCACAGCTTTCTTATCCATTCGTCTGTGGGTGGACATCTAGGTTGCTTCCATGTCCTGGCTATTATAAACAGTGCTGCGATGAACACTGGGGTACACATGTCTCTTTCAATTCTGGTTTCCTCAGTGTGTATGCCCAGAAGTGGGATTGCTGGGTCATATGGCAGTTCTATTTCCAGTTTTTTAAGGAATCTCCACTCTGTTCTCCATAGTGGCTATACTAATTTGCACTCCCACCAACAGTGTAAGAGGATTCCTTTTTCTCTGCACCCTCTCCAGCATTTACTATTTATAGACTTTTTCATAATAGCACCCAGAATGTGACTTTAAATTACAACAAGATCATTAGGATGCACCCTAACCCAACATGACTAATAAACTTACAGGAAGAGGAAATCTGGACAAAGAGACACATTTAGGAAAGATGACACGAAGATACAGAAAGGGGGAAGACGACACGACGACACAGGAAAGGGAGAGACGACACGAAGACACAGGAAGGGGAGAGACGACACGAAGACGACACAGGAAGGGGAAAGGCGACACGATGACACAGGAAGGGGAAAGATGACTCTCTATAAGCCAAGGAGAGGGGTTTTATAAAAACCAAACTTGGCAACACGTTGAACTTCTAGACTTCAGAACTGTAGGAAAATACATTTCTGTTGCTTAAGCCACCCGGTCTGTGGTACTGTGTTACACCAGCACTCGAAAATTAATACAGCAAAAACTGTGGTCATATGGCCATTCAGAACAAGCTACTAAGGGCTGTGTTCCCAGGAAGAAGGGGCAAACAGTCTGGTGACAAGCATCTCTGTTCACCATGTTGAATAGTTTAGTTCATGTAGCTCTAAGTAGAAGAGCAAATCACTTAAATCTAGGGCTTCTAGTTTAACTTCCAGCTTTCCTTTCCTCCCACCAACACTGTATTGAAATGTTGGTTCTGGTATTTACTGCCTAAATACAAAGTGAAAATAATTTTTAAGAAAGAATAACAAAGGATGTTTAGAATCTTAAAATCACCTCATGCAAGTACCTTTGTCTTCTATCTCTAAGAATGATAAATTTTCTGTGGCATGATGGAATCCAGGCAGTCAGATCCCCCAAACACTGCCATAGAACGTTCCAAAAATATCTCTCTGTAGAAAGTAAATTCTCTTCTATGTTCTGGCAATTTTCCTCTGAACTGTGCTTTTCCTTTTATGCCATGGTTAGAATCCTTTTCAAGTTTATTGCTGCTGTGATCTTCTGTGTAACTCTATTTTAAGCTGTCTGCAACAGAAAGAACACTTAAGGTACTACTCCAAGAAGAAAGGAAGATTTAATACTGTAGTCAATGTTGGACCTGGAATTACAGAATCTCTCATATTTGGAGTTGCAAAAAGATAAAAGACAATTCTGGAAAATATAAAATATTGAACTTTTTAAAATAGACCAAAGTGGATCAAAGCATATCTAAGTGTGGATAATGTTCTGTGTCTTCATGAACATAAACTAGCTATTATAAATCTCCATGGTGAAGTCAAAACACAGAGGAGCCTCTTCAGTACAACTGGAACAACCAGAATGAGTAAATTATGTTGGTAGATTATGTAATGTATTGCCCTTCTTGCTATATTATCTAAGTCATGGTTCTGAAACTTGATTGCCTATGAGAATCCTGGCAGCTAACATACAACAGTGAAACAGGCTTCATTTTAAGTGAAAATTCATACATTTCTTTATTCAAAATTACTCCATAAACATTTATTTTTTACTGTGTGACATGTACTATTCTAGGTGATGAAGATGAAGTCATTATTCCCAAAGAGATTATGAGTGATAAGCAAAAGGGCTAAATGAAAAAGATACAATGTCAAGTCAGTTATTTACATGTCATAATGTTCAATAACAGCAGAGTAAGGAAATAATTCTAAGTGTAGTGGGGTGGAGGACTGAATAGGAAATTGGGGAAGGCTTCTCTGGGGAGATAACTTCTGAGCAGAGACATGAGTGATATAACATCATTGGAGTGACAATATTTCAAGAAGAGGGACAAAGAAGTGTAAGGGCTCTGAGTGGGGAACATACTGGTCATGCTCAATGAATGAATGGGAAGGAGTCCACATGAGGTGGAGAGAAATAGGAATTGGCATTAGAAGAGGTAAGCGGGACAAGTCATGGGAAGTGTACAGGCATGCTGAAGTCTTTGATTTTATTTTACTGGAGACTGGAAATCTTTGGAGGGGTTTTAGTCTAGAAGGAACGTTATCATATTTTTACTTTAAGTTTTGGTTTCAGTATAAGAAGGGAGACAAGGGAAGAGCCCCTGAAGTGTCCCACGGACAGTGACAATAGTCCATTGTCTAGGATGAGAGTGATAGCAATGCAACAGAAGGACAGCATTGGTGAAACAGGTTGAAGGGTGCCTCCAAAGGACAGTAATGACAGATGACGAGTGCGGGAAGAAGGAAAGTGCCAAGAATTGCTCTAGTTTGGGGGTGAGAGCAATTTGGTGAATGCTAGTATCTCACCCTACGGCAACTCATTTGCAGGGGTGCCATTATTTAGCTCGGAAAGCTGAAGGCTGTTTTCTTCATAACATAACTATTTTTGCTGTTTCAGAGATGCCTTACAATCCTATTCTCCCTCTACTGAATCAGCTTTCATTATAGTGGTCCTAAGACCACAACCTTAAGATTTCAATCAAATGTCAGTCACTGGTATCACCTTTGATTGATTGAAAGGGGCCTTTGACTGTGTGGATCACAAATAAACTGTGGAAAATTCTGAAAGAGATGGGAATACCAGACCACCTGACCTGCCTCTTGAGAAACCTATATGCAGGTCAGAAAGCAACAGTTAGAACTGGGCATGGTTAGAACAGTTAGAACAACAGACTGGTTCCAAATAGGAAAAGGAGTATGTCAAGGCTGTATATTGTCACCCTGCTTATTTAACTTCTATGCAGAGTACATCATGAGAAACGCTGGGCTGGAAGAAGCACAAGCTGGAATCAAGATTGCCGGGAGAAGTATCAATAACCTCAGATATGCAGATATGCACACTTATGGCAGAAAGTTAAGAGGAACTAAAGAGCCTCTTAATGAAAGTGAAAGAGGAGAGTGAAAAAGTTGGCTTAAAGCTCAACATTCAGAAAACTAAGATCATGGCATCTGGTCCCATCACTTCATGGGAAATAGATGGGGAAATAGTGGAAACAGTGGCTGACTTTATTTTTCTGGGCTCCAAAATCACTGCAGATGGTGACTGCAGCCATGAAATTAAAAGACACTTACTCCTTGGAAGGAAAGTTATGACCAACCTAGACAGCATATTCAAAAGCAGAGACATTACTTTGTCAACAAAGGTCCATCTAGTCAAGGCTATGGTTTTTCCATGAGCACTGGAATTGATGCTTTTGAAGTATGGTGTTGGAGAAGACTCTTGAGAGTCCCTTGGACTGCAAGGAGATCCAACCAGTCCATTCTAAAGGAAGTCCTTTGGAAGGACTGATGCTGAAGCTGAAGCTCCAGTACTTTGGCCACCTCATGTGAAGAGTTGACTCATTGGAAAAGACTCTGATGCTGGGAGGGATTGAAGGCAGGAGGAGAAAGGGACGACAGAGGATGAGATGGCTGGATGGCATCACTGACTCAATGGATATGAGTTTGGGTGACCTCCGGGAGTTGGTGATGGACAGGGAGACCTGGCGTGCTGCAATTCATGGGGTCGCAAAGAGTCAGACACAACTGAGCTACTGAACTGAAGTTTTTCTCTACATCATTTGCTACAGTGACAGATGAAGAATGACTGCAGCTTGGGTATGTCTGCCCTCACCCACCCAAGGTCCCCCTTCTTCATCTCCAGTTTGCTCTTGATGGCCTAATCCTTGTGCTGACTCTTCTCTTAGCCTCTGATTCTTGGTGCTGAACCCAGAAGAGAACAGATAGGTAATCTGTCCTTTTTCTCTGCTGTTTGTGCCTATGGCAGTCTCCAGAAAAACATTTTAGGATGTACATCGGAGTTAGTGAAACCAGGAGTGCTTCAACCGTTCTGGGGGATATCAAATCATGCAGCAGAGTGGTGCATTTGCTACAAATTCCTATTTCCCCAAATCCAGCATCCCTACTCTCTTCTGAACTGGCTGATGATACAATAAAGGGCCATTTTTGTTTACTCCTAAATTTCAGCTACAAAAAGACACCACAGCCTCAAAGATAACTACCAATACAGGTAATAAATCCTGAGATCAATCACATACTTTTCAAAACATGATTACAATTTTGCTCAGTTCATCCTGATGAGAGACATCATCAGACTTCTGGAGGACCTGAAACCATTCAACTAATTTCAAGCAGGCCTGAGTACTGCAAACTAAGCTAGTCTACTTCCTTATCTCTTTCATTAAAATGATAATTAAAGCATCTCTACTCTTAAGTATTGAATCCATGCTGATTTTAGTGCATGTGGCTGAAATAAAATCAACCAAAAGAAAATGTATGGCTGTTGACTAAAACCCTTTGCGATTACATCTAAACAGCTTTGCCATTCCAATTAAATATATGCTAATATGTAAAATAGCTAGTCAAAACTCCTCAAATAAAAAACTCCAAGCTGTGAGTTATGACTCTGCTTGTAGTAGTATTACAAAATTGATTTTTCTTCTTCATAAAGCTTACTTTTACATGACCCAATTTCAGAGAGCATCCAAATTTATGGTTCAATCTGATTTGATTTAGCTCTGGTCATTAAAGGGACCACAAATTTGCCATTAATCATTGATTATATTCAATTGGTTCTCAAGGTGACTTATGTTTTCTCACTACTTGCGACATTACAATCTGCCAAACAGGCTTCCTGGCATGAAACAGAACATTTCTCTGCAAGTAGCTGGAGAGTTCTGTTTAAATTATAATAAGTACTCCCTGATTACACTTTCTAATACTTTTGCTTTTTATAACCTAGAGCTTCTCTGACCATGGATGTGTTTAGATCTCTGATTCTTGAAGACAAAGGAGGGGATTTGTTGGTGCTCTGGTGATGGAAGGGTAAATTCTACTAGTGACCTCCAAACCAACTCCTTTGTTTGAATTATTTTCTGTAAATAAGGCTTTTCAATTTCTGTCCTCATTTAGCACCATGGTCTTTCACAAACCATCTTTTCCTATGTTGACAAAGAGAACAGCCTGAACCCAGAGTCCACAAGTTATTCATCTTAATATTCTCAGTCCTTTGTGCCTGATGCATAAAAGGCACTTCCTTTGTGTAAAGAGATTTTGTATATTCTGTGAGTGAGATATTATGTATTGAGTCTTAGCATCCATTTCCACCTCTTTTTATGTTCTTCTCGCCCTGTGTTGGAGGAGACAGAAAGCTAAAAACAGTATATCACGTCCTCTGCACACTAGTTGTATCATCTGTGGCTATGGTTGTGCATACAGTGAAGGTTCTGACAGTAAGAGTTAGAAGTGCAAGACTCAAAAGTAAATGAAGAACAGAGGCACAGTGGACAAGTAAGCTCTATAGGTGTGACTACTTATAGCAGCTGTACTCCATCCACTGTGGTCCAGTGTCTAACCTTGAAGATACAGCAGTAAGCAGCTGTTGACCACAGACGTGGAAGTATAATCACAAAATCAAAAGACATGCATTGCACTCTTCCATCTCCTTTCCAACCGCTTTGTATAATTCCTGACAAAACCCTTTCCCGAGTCCTGCACCGAACTGCAGGACACTCATGCTCTTTTCTCTCTCTCTGGGGTGTCCTCTTCATCACTTCTATATGGCAAACTTGTATGTTCTCTTCAGTGGTCCAGTCCTTGTAGCTGCCTATGATAGAGTTTTCTTAGGCGTTTCATCCACTCTGCCCCATACAGAGCTTTTGTGGTGGTGGTTTTTCAGTTGCTAAATTGTGTCTGATTCTTTGTGACCCCATGAACTACAGCATGCCAGGTTTTCCTGTTCTTCATTATCTTCTGGAGTCTGCTCAAATTCATGTCCATCGAGTCGGTGGTGCTATCCAACCATACAGAGCTTATCATGCCTTTATCTGGTATTAACACATCACTTTAATGTGGGTTCTGTTGATATGTTGGGCTCCCTTGACAATCTGTAAGGTCTTCTAAGTAAGGGAAAACATCTTGCTCATGTTTGTTTTCCCAAGGTCTAATGAACGTATTCAACATATACTGAATAGTTATTTTTTAAACTGAATTTAAAGCTTATAGGCTCCAGATCTATAATGTCTATAATGTTTGACACAACAAATAGTCAATAAACATTTGATACACTGACTTATTAAATCACCACCATCATGCTCTTCTCCACTAGGAATCATTTGAATTTACTCAATGTTTGGGGGTTAAAAAGTCTGTATTAATATATACTGGATTCTGAAGCTGGCAAGATACTGCAGGGCAAGGGGCTAATAGATGCAAAGGTGCCAAGTATGAGGAAGCATACAGCACTCAAAGGAACACAATTATCTGGCACCACTGAAACAGCCAGGATGAGGGCAGGAGCAGATATGATGGCAGAGTGCGCTCACCGCTTCCTGAGCTTTTTCACTTACCATGAGTGATGCCTTGAGCAATGACTCCACTTGTGCTGGTAGTTGTTTTTCTCAGCAATCAATGTATGGATTCAAGAGTTCAGTGAAAGAGGTCTTTCTTCACCAGGATAGCTGCCAGGATAATTTGCTTATCTTGGCTCTTCTGTTATGCACACCATTAGGTGACATCTTTATAGCATAAAAAAGAGGTCCCCATTGCTGACGTTAAGTTATATAGAGTCTTACTAATGCCCAAGAGCTTTTATGATTTGGCATCAATATCATTATATTCAAGGCTAACTTCTCAAACCAGGAGACACAAAATACCTTGGAAAAACATGACACATCTTCCTGGAGTTTCCATTATACTCAAGCACAAAGTAATTTTAAGTATATTTTTAATATTCAAACAAACATTACATTATAGAGTTAAATGCTCATCTAGATTAATTTTTAAAATAAGACATTCAATTAAGGGATTTTTCCCCCATTCTTTCCCATATGCTCATAAAATAGGGGGTCAGGAATTCTTAGTGGTCTTTGGGGACCTCAAAGGAAGGTTTGGCTTTTTTGTTTCATGGATTGAGAGGAGCCATTTCACCAAGCTTGATCCCCTGGATACTCTGTTTCTTCATTACAAAATAAGAAACAATGATACATACATTCCCTACCTACCTACCACACTGAGCTGTTACAAAATAACATGTGAGGTAGATGCAATACTGCAAATGATTAGGAATATGGACCCTGAAACTCAGCAGCCAGAATTCACATGCCAGCTCTATCACTTCCTAGCTGTGAGCCTTTGGGAAAGTTACTGTTTGACTCAATTTTTTCATCTTGAAAATGGGCATGCTTATAAATAACGCCACCTACCTCATCAGGTTATTGAGAGAGCTGTATGATTTAATGCAAGAACAATGCAAAGAGATATTTGCATTGATAGGGTTAAGATCTAATCTAAAAATTAGATATCAAGGGAATATTTCATGCAAAAATGGGCACAACAAAGGACAGAAATGATATGGACAAAACAAAAGCAGAATAGATGAGGAAGAGGTGGGAAGAATACACAGATGAACTATACAGAAAAGTCTTAATGTCCTGGATAACCACGATGGTGTGATAATTCACCTAGAGCCCAACATTCTGGACTGTGAAGTCAAGTGGGCCTCAGGAAACATTATTATGAACAATGCTAGTGGAGATGATGGAATTCCAGCTGAGCTATTTCAAATCCTAAAAGATGACATTGTTAAAGTCCTACAATCAATATGCCAACAGATTTGGAATTGTACTTGTCACATGAGAGGTCATTATTTGTTATTATAAGATTGGGTCATTTTGAATATCATCTTTTCCACTAATAATGTTAATATTAAACTTGCATTAAGTGTTTCTTATGTGTTAAACCTTTTATATATATTACCTCATGTGAAATCAACCCTAGAGAACAGGTGCTATTATTATCAGTAGTTTACAGATACAAAAAATTGGAGACTCAAAGCACTTGCTCTAGGTTAAAAAAGCAAGTAAGCAGTAGACATAGAACTTGAAGTCTGGACTCTGACTATGCAACCTCTATTCTCATATGACTATGAGACTCAAGCTTCTTTAGAACCAGGAAATGTGAGCAGTGATATAGATGTCATCTTTCATATGGGGAAATGAAAGATGACATCTACAACAAGCAACATATATATACATAGGGTGCCCACACACACACACACACACACACACACACACACACACACACACACACACACACACACACTGGTCTAGCCTATTACATATCTCATCCCACTTAACCCTTATAATAACCACAAAAGGTTGGAATTCTTATGTCTATTTTTTAGAGATGAAAGAACAGTACAATAAGGACTAGGAATCCAACTCAAGTCTATTTACCACCAAAGCCCTTACTTTTTCTGCTGCCATGGTCCCATTAATATAATGCATCCAGCTCAATAAGGCAGCCAATCAGAAGACTGAAAATTCCTTTATCTTTCTCACATGAATTCCCAACCAATAACTCTTGAGTGGAAGGGGGTAAAAGAATATACACTGCACAAATTGCAGATGGAGAAGAAGCCAGGAAATGCTAGAAAATGTCTTGTTTTGACTTTTTAAAAAAGTAGTTGGGACTTAATGATTGCTAGTTTTTAAGTGCACATTTTATCTGTTATTGAATGACTCAGTCTAAGACTGCACTGAATTACTATTATCACAACTGTGGAGTTAAATATGACCTCAAGCTATAAATGTGCTCGATGGTATTTTACACTTAAAAACTAACTAATCATTTGCTTATGTTTGTTGAATTAAATAAAATCAGGCTAAATCCATTCCACAGTCTTTTTGCAAACTGTTTATGTGGCTTTATCTTGCAACTAAAAATTATGAATGGGCAGAAGCTAACAGGATTCTGTTGCCTCTCTTTATAGCAAACAGCACCCAGTAAACCATCAAGACAGTGGGGATCAATTACTTTCAACTCGTCAGTGAGGACACAATAAGAAGTGACAGGTCAAGGCGAAAGAGGCCTGAAAATGGCCTCTCTCCTGGTGTCTATTTCAGGAAACTGGATGATGTTGCTTCTATTTATAAACTCATCTGGAAATGCATGAGCTTTGCAAGGTCTTTTCTATTCTGTGGCTGCATCTTGAAAGGGCATAAATTAGAATAACAACAGCAAGTAACCTAATACCCAGAAGTCAACAAAGACAATTTATATAAACATGAATTGACTAGCGAGCAGTAGAGAAAGGCACATAAAGGAGGTGACAAGGTATCTCAATTTCGAGAGGGGTGAAGGCATCTCCAAGCAGAAATTTGTAAGTGGATGGTTGATGAAATAAAATGATGCTACTATAGGTGGTGAAGGCTGCGCTTTAGAGACTGGTAAACATCCTGGCTGTGTCACCTTGTGAAAACTACCAGCCTTTTTGATTTTACTTTCCTTTATGAAGCTCCAATGCTTAGGCCACCTGATGGGAAGAGCTGACTCACTGGAAAAGACCCTGATGCTGGGAAAGAGTGAAGGCAAAAAGAAAAGGGGGTGGCAGAGGGTGAGATGGTTAAGATAGCATCACCGACTCAATGGACGTGAATCTGAGCAAACTCTGGGAGACAGTGGGGGACAGGGGCGCCTGGCTTGTTGCAACCCATGGGTTCACAAAGAGTCAGACATGACTTAGCGACTAATTATTTGCAAACAATTATAGCAAACAATTATTATTGTTGTAATAATAAAATAATAACAATAATAATAAAATTGAGATAATGCCTTCCATCTAGTACATTCTCCAGCCAATAAATAGCAGCTACTGGTATTATTAGTATCATCCCCATTATCATCATCTGAAACAACTGCTACCAAAGTTTATTTGTATGAGCTTGTCTAAATCTGTGTCATAGGTAAGACGTTTGCAGCACTTTCGGTACCTGATCTTTTTAAAATCGTATGCAAAATCTCCAAATATAAATCAAGTGACCTAGCTTTAGAGCTTGGGCACTGAAGGAATACAATGAGAAAATGAGAATGGGATAGCATATTTACAGTGAACCTGATCCAGCACCCCCTGCTTCTCTTTTATTTGAAAGCAGATCTAGACCTCCCAGGCTCTTAAAATCCACACAGACTAAGAACCATCCTAGGTCACCCTGCAAATAGCAGCTGAGCTTTAGTTGCAGCCCAGGACTCCCTTGAGAGGCATCAGCTTAAACTAAGCCTTCTTTTCTGTGTAAAATGGAAGAACCAGGGCCAAAGGGAAAAGTTACTGCTCCCTGCCTGGCACTACATGATGTGCTTCCATTCTAAATTCCAAGAGAAAAATGAAGCCCAGAAATATCAGAGTTAACAGGAAGAAAACAGTTAATATTGGATACAGTTTAAAGATGACTTGCTAGATTTCAATTACAGAGTGCTCCTATCTCCTAATAGACTGTTGCCACACTTTTTTAAAAAAGTCTGACATAGAGGGGCACATAGAGAGTACTTAACACAGGTCAAATGTATTTCTTAGGGCATCGCATGTAGCAGCAAATGCAAGGCTCACAACCCTATGAGGCTGGTGCTATGCTCCTTTTCAAAAAGTGGCACAGACAGACTGAGTAATTTGCCCAAGGTCACACAGCTAAAAAGCAGCAGAGTAAGTATCTGATCCAAGGCCAGTGGGTTGCAAAGCCTGTGCAACCACATGGGTTGCCTCCCAGGAAGACAGGATTCACTGAAGCTCCGCACACTGCCCCACGGACCATCTTTAGATCAAGTAGAACTGCTTTCAGTCTTTTATTCATTATGTTGTACTTATTCAATATTACAGCATTAGACAAGACTTGAGATAATGATTTCACTTTACCCTCAACTCTTTTCTCTTACAAATGTATTTATAGATACACAATTATGGGTCTGTATAATCTTCTAGTACTGTTTCTAAATTGCTATGTTGGTTAAAAATACATTGACAATTATTGTTTGTTTTAGGAAAATATAGCTGATAATCAGTTTTCAAGATGGTCTAAAACTGCAGGGTATCTATCATTTTAACAATGTCTCACCATTTTAATTAGCTATTGATTAAGAAAGAAGGTAATATGAGCTAGTAAGAAACCCTGAGAAAAGTGTTTAGAAATTCCACTTTGTCAGTTAAGCACTTGTTCTCAGATCAGAAGGTACTTAGTTCTTAAGTCACAAACACAAGAGGGAAAAGAATTCATGAACTTTGTTTATTTTTCCTTCAATGATGACTCAAGAAAAGTTATATGGCGAGATGAGATTGGAGGAACAGCACAGGTTGGAATTTGGAACTACCCTTTCTGCAGGAGATAAAATAGGACCAGTGTAGGAAGACTGTCACTTCCACAGGTTGGCTAGAGCAAAATGACATCCAAGACTGAATAGAAAAATTGACTCTAGACTTTTTTTAATGGCTGCAGAAGTCCTGTTTTGCTATTTTTTTTAAGTTGAAGCTTATTTAAGACAAATTATAGGGCCAGCCAGAGGGAAAATTAGGGTGTCAGCTTTTGGAAGTTAGCCATCCACCTTCTGTAGGAGCTGAGAAGGCACACAGTACCAAAGACTAAGTGAATTCTCATCCCAAGACTAAACGTCGCTGTGTTGAATACAGTTCAGTTAGCCAAACGTTCTTATTTGTAGCCAGGCAACACTATTTCTCTGACTTCTACTCTACATTCTATTTAGCTACTTAATCCTGAATCTGAACTTTTAAGTGCATTCAAGGGTGTGGAAAGGTTGAGACTAAGTAATCTTCACTGATTCAAAAGTTCCATCAGAAGGTTTGAGATTTAGAATAAAGAAGTAGTCAATTGTGCTGTCCAGTTTCAATTCTGGGCTGTCCAATTTCAAGTCTGTTTCAGAGAAAGAAGTTATCTTAGTACCACAGATATAGCTTTATTACTGAAAAAAATAAAAACAATGAAAAAGAGGACACAAATTGAAAACTTTATCAACAAGAAAAGTTTTCAATAATACTAAGGCAGTAAGAAAAGTAAAAAATGAATCCGAAAGACAAAACTTGCTAATCTATTACTTTCTATGTCCAAATTTTATCATCATTTTTATGAATTAGAGAGACAGAGTATCAAATAGCCTGAAGAAAACTGACATCCGGACCTAGCAAAGAGCAGAAATATCAAAGGAGACTGCCAACTCAGATCTTAGGTTTCTAACATAGTACATAAATTTCCACCTGAGAATATGTAGACAATGTGAACGATACCAAATATCATCACCATTACTTCGTTTCCTTTCTTTATATACAAGGATCTATTGCCAAACCATCTCATTTTCACCTTTGACTATTTTCTGGCCTTCGCCATACTATAGGATTGTTTAGTCCCTTAAATCCTAAGCCATCTGCTTTTGAATGTATTGGCTGCTGACAACCCAAAGCCAAGATCCTGGAATTGGGAAGGGAGATTATCTGTTCGAAAAGATCCACAGTGTAGAGGAGATCAGGTCAGCAGCAGCTTTGAAAGACACTGCTGGCAGATGTGCTGGCATGACTTGGCTCTAGAACTATCCAGACGGTTGGGAAAATACAGTAAGAATTACACTATCAACTTATGGGTTAGGATAGATTCCAAATCCTATAATTCACTGTCCCTAAATTCTCTCAGCACATTTAACTACGTGTTCAAAAAACTAGAAAGAATGTCAATCAGCACTAGGGACGTTGTCACTTTCCCACCACTATTTGCAGTTCTTACCAACTACCTCTTTCCTTCCCATCCTGCAATCCCACATCCTAGCAGCCTTAAAACATGATACTGAAACAACAACATCCACAGATTATTACTCTAAGGCCCCGAGTATTACCTTCGCATGAGAAGGGAATTATCTAAGCATATTTTATCTGGGTGGGATATTCTGAATTATCAAAGATTTAAAAAATCATTTACATAATGTTTCATCCTAAATCTTTCACTGTTACAAAGGTTCCCACTAGATATAGGCTTCCACAGTGCAAACAGTTGTGTGGTGCTAAGCCCTATGCACGACTCTGAGGGTAGAAGTGGTTAACACGACAGAAGAGGTCCTGCTTCCATGGAGCTTATTTTCTCGCTTCTATAGTAGGTATTGAGACCACAGTAAATGTCTGAGTAAATAGATGATTGAGTAAACAACAAAATGTATGAACAGCTAGATAAGTTTTTATAGAATAAAGCTAATCTAAGTTAGAATAGAGTTAATTTCAGTCTTTCTTCCACAAGCCCAAGTCATCCAACTCATGAATTAGAGAGGTAGAATCATAAAAACACATGTGTGTGTGCCTATGTATGCGTGTTTGATATTTAATTCTTAAGAGTGGTTGGAATAATAAAATATTTTCTAAGTACTGACACTATTATTAATAAATAGACATCACTCTAGTAATTTACTAGTAAATCAACATTTTTCAAAGAATGTTTTATAGAATCTAATTTTGCATATTTACTTGATACTGTGCCAAAATGGACTCTTGTAGTAAAATAAGATGAGGAACATACAGTAGTATAAGTTTTAGGTTTTGATAGGTCTTAATAGAACTTTTGAACTGTGGTGTTGGAGAAGACTCTTGAGAGTCCCTTGGACTGCAAGGAGATCCAACTGGCCCATTCTGAAGGAGATCAGCCCTGGAATTTCTTTGGAAGGAATGATGCTAAAGCTGAAACTCCAGTACTTTGGCCACCTCATGCGAAGAGTTGACTCATTGGAAAAGACTCTGATGCTGGGAGGGATTGGGGGCAGGAGGAGAAGGGGATGACAGAGGATGAGATGGCTGGATGGCATCACTGATGCGATGGACATGAGTCTGAGTAAACTCCGGGAGTTGGTGATGGACAGGGAGGCCTGGCGTGCTGCGACTCATGGGGTCGCAAAGTGTCGGACATGACTGAGTTATGAACTGAACTGAACTGAATAGAACTTTTGCTTCCCTGGTAGCTCAGCTGGTAAAGAATCCACCTGCAATACAGGAGATCCTGGTCTGATTTGTGGGTCAGGAAGATTCCCTGGAGAAGGGATAGGCTACCCACTCCAGTATTCTTGGGCTTCCCTGGTGGCTGAGACAGTAAAGAATCCGCCTGCAGTGCAGGAGACCTGGGTTCGATGTCTGGATTGGGAAGATCTCCTGAAGGAGGGCATGGCAACCCACTCCAGTATTCTAGCCTGGAGAATCCCCATGGACAGAGGAGCCTGGCAGGTGATAGTCCATGGGGTGGCAAAAAGTCAGACACGACTCAGCAACTAAGCACAGTAGAACTTTTAGCATAATAACATGGTATATCGTTCTCTAGGGGAACGTGTTTTCCCAATTTACTTTAATAGAAAATTCATCTCTGAGGACCATTTAATACAGCACTTTGCTTTGTGTGGACATGAATAAGTCTAATGGACACCATGTGCTCCCCATTGATCTGCCTCAGGGCCAACCCACTCATCTGAAGCTCTGAAAATACTGTGGCCAAGTGCTCCCAACTGTCTCCTCAGTGGACTATTGCCCTCAGCTCCAGGGAATTGCCTCCCAGAGGCTGACCTGATGGGCTGATGACAGAATATAATGACTCCTCCCTCTTTTCAATTTGAGACAAATCTAAACAGACCTCCAAGTTCCAGAACCTGTAGGAGCAGCTAAGCACTCAGTCTCATCCACAAGACAAGTCTGCATCTCTGTCCCAACCTGTCTTCCCCATTTCCTACCTCTTACACAGGTATGTCTCTCCCTGAGTATGCCCCATTAAAATTTCCCTGCACAATTCTCCATGGCCAAGAATGCTGCTCAGGAAGCCAATTCAAGACAATAAACCATTATTTTCAATAGATATGTAAAGGCTCTGATGAACTTTTGACCCACTCAGTTCCATGTTTCCAGTGGAAAGAAAACTTGGCTCATAAATGACTCTAAATTTATGTCCCAAGTATCTGAGAACTCCCTCTTTGTGAATACATCTGTTTTTCTGAACATCTTTCTCAAAATTTTCAGCCTCTACAATTCATTTGAGAGAAAACCATGTGTAGCATGTCCCATCATTTCTTCTATCCCACATACTCAGATCATCATTCAGTTCAGTCGCTCAGTCGTGTCCGACTCTTTGCGACCCCATGAATCGCAGCACGTCAGGCCTCCCTGTCCATCACCATCTCCCAGAGTTCACTCAGACTCATGTCCATCGAGTCAGTGATGGCATCCAGCCATCTCATCCTCTGTCGTCTCCTTCTCCATCATCATTAGGAGAGCTTAGTTTCAGGTCCATTTTGTCTGACTTCAGCGTCATTCCTCTTCCTACTGAGCCTTACCCTAAAATTAGTAACAAATCTGTGAACAGGAAAGGAAGCCAAATGCCATTCTCTTAATTTCAACAAAATGCAATATGCTGAAACATATTTGGTATGAACTATCAGCTTTTTAACAAAAGTGGCCCTTCCTTTAAACAAACTTGACGTGTAACAGTGTATGTTTGCCACATACATGCATGCACATATGCATGGACACACACATTCATATTTAACTGCTGAAAGGAATCCAGTTATCCTAGCTGATCACTTCAGTGTTAGAGCAGAAGAAACTGAGGTCCAAAATGAAGTGACTGGCCTCAGATCTCATAGGTAGTGGCAGAATTTAGTCCAATCTCTGACTTTCAAAAACTAAAATTAAAATAATTCAGCCTGTCATTCAGACTCATGGTAGCGGACAGAAAGAGTAATTATTAGTTTGACCCTGCAAAAAAATAATCATTCATGTATGAAATTACAATAGATTTGTTTTAGATTGCCAGATGTCTCATTTGATTTGTAAAAATTCGATTAAACCCACTTTTTCAGAGATATAGCACATGCATAAAAGCTAAGAATACAAGTAAACCAGACTGTATAAATAACTACCTTTCAGTCTCAGCTCACACCAGTGAGCATTACAATTTAATAAATCAGGAAGAGACTCAACCAACCATCCACCAATTTAAATATCTACAGTTCAGAGAAACATTTAATAATGGAACGTGGACTGAAACAAAACACACAGATTGGCATCACTTTAATAATCTCATCAGAAAGTGGTTTTTATAAACATATTTTTCTGTGCTCATGTTTTTATAGATTCAGTCAACACCACCTTCACAGAAATCATGCACAGAGATGCCATGGCAACCGCCACATTCTGTACAGACACACATCCGAAGTCAACATGCTTAAATAACTTAATTCATGCCCACTTAAGTCTATTAGATTTTGATTCCAGATACAAAAATAGCAACAATGATTTTTTTTCACCAACTAGAACCCCTGTTATCAGTGTTTCAGGTGATGTAAACAACATGATAGTGGAAAGTGCAGAAGCAGAACATGTATAATAGTCCAGCACAAATCTAGATACAACGACCATCAGCTGACTCTCTCAGCTTCTCCTCGGTAAGTGAATCTTATCTTAGTTCTGTGCTACTCAAATAAAGCCTTTATTGGCAATAAAACAGAATTGGTAGAACATGGTGTTAGTACTTTTCTATCAAAAAGTAAATGACTGCTTCAAAATTTCCATCTTTTTTTTCCATTTAAAATAATACGGTTTTTTCAAAACCAACGCCAGATGACAAACATCTTGATTTGAGTAACTGATCAGGAGTCATGTTCCCAAGGTAACCTTAGTTTTCTTTCTTGAGCACCTGAGAGATATGGACATAAACTATATGCCTAAAACAGTTTATGTCCATGTCTAAAACTGTATCCTGTAATGTCAGCCGTTTAAATAGTGGAAAACTCTAGACACTATAATAAGGACAAAAACCACTAAAAACTTAAAACACATGGTTTATGGCACTGTTTTGCCAAGTTACAATTTATTGAAACTGACCAGTTATGATAGAATTATCCCCAGTCTTTATTCAAAATGCTGATTCCCAAATTTCATTCCAGTGCCACTGAATCAGAATCAAAGATGTTCTACGACTTACGAGCCTAGTGAACCTTTGGGTAAACACCCAAGGAGTGAGCCCAGAGGGGAAGTACCAGAGGACCCATCAACCTCTAGGAGCCGAGAGGAAGATACAGAGGAGGAGGTCTGGACGTCTGCCATGCTGACACATGCTGCTAAGGCTTTGTTAAATGGCTCCGGATGGGGAAGAGGGATGGCCACGGAAATGCTCCTTGAAGACTAAAGATAATAATCACGGATTGTAAGCAGAGGCAGCAGATATAACGCAGCCGCTCGGGAGGTACATTTTTGTTTCTACTTGCTGACTGCCTGACTGTGTGTCACCTGGAGCAAGTATCTTATCAACAGTAACCATACAGTGAAGGTAACATCAATAACTATAATCCACTTTTATAACTCATTACAGTTTGTAACACTTTATAATGTACATGGAAATGGGCATCAAACTGTCAAAGAGCAAAATCACAGAAAGTCAGGAGAGTTTTATGTTTATCTGTTGAAACTGACTATAACTTCCATGAGACCTTGAGGCCACTACCTCCTACAACAGTGCCTGACTCACATGAAGAGCTCAAGAAACTTTATTGAATGATTAATAAAGGAATGGGACAGTATAGGAGATAACTAAAGAGGAAATAACTTGGAGGTAATAAGAAGAAGGTACTTTTTTCAGATAATATCTTATTTGTTTGTAAAAGCCAATCTCCCAAATAAAATGCAGCAGCATACGACAGCAGAGGAGATGCATGGGGGGACTTCTGGACAGCTCGAGGAGGGTTTGATAACCAGTTTGTAAAATGCAGAGCCATAGGTACTGGTGTTGGTGTGTATACATGGGGTTGTTCAGTAAAAAATAGAAGGCAGTTGAGTTGTAGAAATTCAGCTGCTGACCCTTTAATTCAACACTGGTATCTACAATATTACTGACTACTCCATTTACGGTCATTCTAAAGACTTACTTCCACTATTGTTGAAACTAAATTTGTTGACCACATCGGATAGGTTTTGACTGCAGTTCTCTCCCATCTTCCTGCTGCAGACATGCAGACACCCAAAAGGGCACACATCGCTTAATGGTTATCATTTCTGAAATGTCATAAGAGCTCCATAAGATTAACTCATGTAGGTTTAAGTAAATATTTTCAGTTTATAAAAGAGGAAATTGGAGAGCAAACATACATAAAGTTCATGAAACTACTATAAACCAGAGTAAGAACTTAATCCTAGGCTTTCTGATTCAAATATCGCTTTTAAAAAAATACTGGATGATGGAATAAGGTTAGCTAGCTTAACATAGAATTTATGTATTTTTTTCCAAATAAGTTCTTTTAAATGTCATGCTATAATTTTATGCCTGCAGTTTGGCACAGATTCACCATGAAAAGTCTAAATAAAGTTCCATGTTACAATTCTTTGTAAAGAAATGTGAAGTCACAGATGAACACAAACCACCATAAGTTAAGACTCTATACATTTTTGATGTTTAAAAAAGAGAGAGAGAAATATTGGAAGGTCCTATGCTGGACTTTTGTTTGTAAAGGAAAATTATGCTAATAACTCACAATTCATATTTTCATTGAAAAATCCAACCGAGAAGACCTTAACCAAGTGACCAAAGTTAACCTCTCAGGTAATGAGACAAATTGATATCAGATGCCTCCTTACAGGCTGTCCTGAGAAGGATACAATGTCTTCCGTGACATTCTGTCTGAAAATGCATAACCTGAATTTGGTCATGAAGAAAAATCAGCCAATGCACGTTATAAAATAACTGGTATGTTCTTTCAAAGAAAAAAATGTTTATGACACTTTTAAAGATGGTGAATCAGCCTTTAAGCAGCACCTTAGCCATAGATATAGATACCATTGCAATGAGATTTTGCAGGAGGTGGAGAAAGTTTGGGTTCAATTCTGAGTACATCATGGGCCAGTAGGAATTTATAGCCAGGGAGCAATTTGGAGGCCAATGGATGGAAAACTGCTAGGAGGAAACTGACCTCACAGGATTCTTGCTGAAGATAAGCTAGGGTAATCAGACATCACCTGGAGAAAGGTGAGGAATGGGGAACCTGATCTGATATAGATGGGCGATTCTTGCTAAGCTGACTTAGCAGTAGTGTTCTTGCTAAAACTTTTAATTTTATAAGGAAGTCCACAGACAGAACTGAGAGAAGGCTCAGGAGCCTGACTAAAGTTGTTCAAGAAAAGAATCACTGTCAGTACTCTTTTGAAGGGTCAAGGCAATGAAAGAGAGAGGAAAAAAAGACTTAGAAACTATTTCAGATTTTTTAAAGATTTAAGAACTGTTCCTGGTTAACGAGACATGACAACTTAATGCAACAAGAGATTGGATTGGCTCTTGGACTAGGAAATGAAGACATTAACGGGACAATTGGTGAAATTTGCATAGGGTCTCTAACACTGATACAATACTACCTTCTTACCTAATTTCTTGACTTTTATAAATATACTCTGTTATGTAAGATGGTAACATAGGGGGAAGCTACATGAAAAGTATACAAAAATTCAATATATTGATCCTGTAACATTTTAAGTCTGAAATTAGATCAAAAAGAGAAGTTTACAATTTTAATAATTTGTTAAATGGTAGGTCTCAGTTAAGTGTTCTTACCAAATTCAGAAAAAAATTAATATAAAAAATAAGTAATCTTAGTGCTAAAAAGGCTCTTACTGATAAATCCATCAACTGTTAAAGCTGTGAGGAGGAGCATCACTTATCAAAGGTGGTATAGACCTTGAACCCAAGTCTCCAAACACTGGTGCTCACTCTTTGATACCACATCTACTTCACCCACAGTTCTCTAAAAACCTGAAGCAATTTGCATAGCCAGCTCTTCACACTTCACATCTTCTTCAGAGTCAAGGGACAATGGTAATAACAGCATACGTCCACCATGCCCTAGATGAAAGAGAGAAAAACTTTGCACTGAAAAGCACATTAATACCACTTTAAGGAAGAATATCCTAAGACGTGGTTATGCATGGAGGTATCCAGATCACAATTATATTTTGAAGAATCCAGATCATAATTCAGAACAATCTCAAAACAATGAAACTTCACAGAGCAAACTGCAAAGTCATAGTCAATGAGGAGATTACAATGGCAGAATAATTAGTCATCACTGGCTGTGGCTTAAATCAGTGGCCTTTAGACATTTTTTGTTATTTCCATGAAAAAGATTGTGGAAAGACTGTGTAGGAAAAACTTGTACATCTGTAATTTGACATCTAAATTTGCACCATTACCTCATGCCTGTTAGAATGGCTACTATCAACAAAGCAAGAAATAAGAAGTGTTGATGAGGGTGTGGAGAAGCGACAACCCTCCTGCACTCTGGTGGGAATGTACACTGGTGCAGCCACTATGAAAAACAATGTGGAGAGTCCTCAGAAAATAGGAGTAGAATTACCATATGATCTAACTATCCTACTTATGGGTATTTATCCAAAGAAGACAAAAAACACTAATTTGAAAAGATACACACACACACACACACACACACACACACACACGTCCCTATACTCATTCTAAAAGCCAAGATAAGGAAACAGCCTAAAGGCCCATCAGTGAATGAATGGATAAAGAAGATATGGCGTATGCTATAGTAGAATACTATTCAGCCCTAAGATAAGGTGAAGTCTTGCCATTATGACAGCAAGGATGGCCCTTGAGGGTATTAAGCGAAATAAGGTAGGTGAAGAAAGACAAATACCATGATTTCACTCATGAATGGAATTTTAAAACATTTACGTAAATGAACAGGACTTCCCTGCTGGCTTAGTAGTAAATAATCTGCCTGCCAATGCAGGAGACATGGGTTCAATCCCTTTTCTGGGAAGATCCCACATGCTGTGGAGCAACTAAACCCATGTGCCACGATTACTGAGCCAGTACTCTAGAGCCCGTGCCCGGGAACAAGAGAGGCCACTGCAACGAGAAGCCCTCACATCACAGCTACAGAGAACAGACTGAGCAGCAATGGGGACCCAGCGCAGCCAGAGATAAAAATTTCTAAAACATAACTTGATACTTAAAAAATAAAAAACAAATGAACAAAATAAAGAAAAACACATGTAGACACAGAAAACAGAGTAGTGATTACCAGTGGGGAAGGAGGAAGTGGAGGGCAGGTTGGGTAGAGTCAAGTACATGATGATGGATGGAAACTAAGCTTGTGGTGGTGAGCACACTGCATTGTACACAGAAGTATAAACTCACAGTGCTGTACACATGAAACTTGTATAACGTTATAAGCCAGTGTTACCCAAATAAATGAATACAATTTTCCTCTTTAGCTCATAACTAATTGCAAAAGGTATAATTTCTGGCAAATCGCAAATAATGACACTTTTTAATTTACACTATTAGATTACCCTGTAAAAAGTAGCCACAGTAATCCAAACACAACAGCAAATTGAGAACCACTACCATTTAATTAATTAAAGCATACTCATCCAGTCTAAAATTTCACATCACCCTTTATTCCCTTTAAAGTACTTTCATTTCAATTCCCCACAGAATTGTATCCTGAAAAAGGACATTTTGTGCTTGAGAGCCTTTAATTTTCATGAATTATACTCAGTGCAATGAAAATATGTGTGTAAATTGAAAGTTAACTTATTTTTAAACATACAGTGACCAGAAGGCTTTAAGTATTAAAAAGTATTTCTGTATTGAGTTATGATTAACAATATCATAGGGCTCCATTTTTAAACATAAATAATTATTAGCACAATAAGTAAACTATTATCCTTGGTAATAACCTCTTAATTAAATGGATGGGGCTGGGGCTTTCCCGTATATAGCTCATAATCCAAGATGAATACTTCACATTACCATTACTATAAATATTATAATAATAAGAAGACAGGGTTCAGCCCTAATACCATTTCTAGTTTTTATTTTCTATAGATTTAAGTGCAAGGAAATGCTATTCATCTAAACAAATGAATGGGAATAGAAGGAGTTTAATTTTATCAGGCATTCAATTCTCCAATTCTTTTCATGCATTGAACAGCTTCCAAAAATCTCACATATTGACCATATCAAAACTATTTTCAATGATTCATCAGATGACTAGTCAATTAGATACTTCTTGCAGTATTACTGAATTGAAAACATCTGTCTTGCAAGAGAAAATTTTACCTGGGCATTAAAGCCATTGCCTTTTCAACAAGGACAACAAGGACTGGACATGGAACAACAGACTGGTTTCAAATTAGGAAAGGAGTATGTTAAGGCTGCATGTTGTCACTCTGCTTATTTAACTTATATGCAGAGTATATCACGAGAAATGCTGGGCTGGATGAAGCACAAGCTGGAATCAAGATTGCTGGGAGAAATATCAACAACCTCAGATATGCAGAATTCTCACCCTTATGGCAGAAAATGGAGAAGAACTAAAGAACTTCTTGATGAAAGTGAAAGAGGAGAGTGAAAAAGTTAGGTTAAAACTCAACATTCAGAAAACTAAGGTCATGGATCCCGTCCCATCACTTCATGGCAAATAGATGGGGAAACAATGGAAAAAGTGAGAGACTTTATTTTCTTGGGCTCAAAATCACTGCAGATGGTGACTGCAGCCATGATATTAAAAGACCCTTGCTCCCTGAAAGAAAAGCTATGGCCCACCTAGACAGCATATTAAAAAGCACAGTTATTACATTGCCAACAAAGGTCCCTATAATCAAAGCTATGTTTTTTTCCTAGTAGTCATGTGTGGATGTAAGAGTTAGACCATAAAGAAAGCTGAGCACCAAAGAATTGATGCTTTTGAACTGTGGTGTTGGAGAAGACTCTTTAGAGTTCCCTGGACTACAAGGAGATCCAATCAGTCAGTCCTAAAGGAAATCATTTTTGAATGTTCATTGGAAGGACTGATACTGAAGTTGATTTCCAATACTTTGGTCACCTGATGCAAAGAACCGACTCATTGGAAAAGACCCTGATGCTGGAAAAGATTGAAGGTGGGAGGAGAAGGGGACAACAGAGGATGAGATGGTTAGATGGCATCACTAACGCAATGGACATGAGTTTGAGTAGGCTCCAGGGATTGGTGATGGACAGAGAGGCCTGGTGTGCTGCAGTCTATGGGGTCACAAAAGTCAGACACGACTGAGCGACTGAACTGAACTTTTCAACAATCCACCAACTATCCCACCTGTCTCTTGGTTTTGGCTTAGAATAAGGTTTTCACTCTATATTTATGGAGACTATCTAGATGGATAAGAGCCAGGAATTTTTTATAAGGTGAGAGAAAGTATGAAAACCAGCAGGATTCTTCAAAACTAGGCTCATTCTCTCCCAGGTAAATTTGTGGGAAAAAACAGAAATACCATGTGATAAAAGGTATTCATTTCTTCAGATACCCCTCGGAAAATGCCATATATCCCAGGAATCTGCATGCCCCTGGATTATTCTAGATTACTGCAAACACAATCAGTTTTCACCAGGAAAATGAATAGAATTTAAGCCATGTGAAGGAAGATTTTGATAATGTTTCACTGTATTGAATACATCACCTCAAATTATTTGAATGTCTTCAAAGTAAAGCTCATCCTTTGAGTTATTCCATAAAAAGTAATTTCAAATGATTCATTCAGTTCAGTCACTCAGTTGTGTCTGACTCTTTGCAACCCCATGAACCACAGCATGCCAGGCCTCCCTGTCCATCACCAAATCCCAGGGTCCACCCAAACCCATTTCCATTGTATCGGTGATGCCATCCAACCATTCCATCCTCTGTCGTCCCCTTCTCCTCCTGCCCTTAATCTTTCCCAGCATCAGAGTCTTTTCCAATAAGTCAGCTCTCCACATCATGTGGCCAAAGTATTGGAGTTTCAGCTTCAACATCAGTCCTTCCAATTACATTTGGAAAATGTTGCATTATATGTTCCCCTGAAAAGGACTATAATCCATATTTAGCATACCTGAAGTCCTGAAAAGTCCTGCAGTAAAGAATTCAGTTTACCTTTATTTAATTCAGATTTTTAAATATATATCTGTCTACGTATCTCTCTTTGGTTAACATCATTCTGAACACGCTTTTGGAATTGCTGAGTTATGATTCTGTCGAATGTAGAAGTTATATTTTTCCCAGTGAAATCCCATGGACAGACGCTTAATAAACATTTATTAACTTATTTACTGATTCATATGCAGAGGAAGTTAGGTTGACAGGAGAAGAAATTGATTAGCAGGAAGCATATCATAAAAGAAACCCTTAAACAAAACCCCTCCAACTCGTCAAAAAGAATCAAGTGTAACACGGGAAATAAGAACCAGAAACGTCACCTGGCGGTCTTCTAGAGCTACTTCACACTACTGTTTCCCCCTGCGGGGGGTGTGGGGAAGAGGGCCTGGTTCTGAGAGAGAAGCACGCCTGGTAAGAGCTCTCGATGTGCAGCCACAGCTTCAAGATCAGATGATTAAGCCTCCTGCCAACAGTGACAGACACAGAATCCCTGTTGTCACAGGCATTCATTGGAAGACCCTTCACATGGGGCAAGGGAGTTCTTACTTTTTATCTTCATATAACCCCTGGTAGCTCAGCTGGTAAAGAATCCACCTGCAATGCAGGAGACCCCAGTTTGGTTCCTGGGTTGGAAGTTCCCCTAGAGAATGGGCAGGCTACCCACTCCAGTATTCTTGGGCTTTCCTGGTGGCTCAGATGGTTAAGAATCCTCCTGCAGTGTGGGAGCCCAGCGTTCAATCCCTGGGTTGGGAAGATCCCCTGGAGGAGGGCATGGCAACCCACTTGGCAACCCACTCCAATATTCTTGCCTGGAGAATCCCCATGGACAGAGGAACCTGGTGGGCTACAGTCCATGGGGTCGCCTAGAGTTGGACACGACAAAATGACTAAGCCCTGCACAATGTGAATCCAAGGGTACTGGTGACCCTTCTTTGGCAGTCTCTCTACAACAGGGAGACAGCAAAGGTAACATACTTCAAAAATAACTACATGCATAATGGACACCAAAAAGACAACTGGATTCAGAGCCAAAGGTCTGGATTTTATCTCTGGCTTTTCCATTTACCAGCTGGGCAAACGTGAGTATTCCCTCAACGTTACTAAGCCACCATTCCTCCACCTATCAAAACTGTATCAAGCATGTCCATGGATTATATGATCCCTCCTCCCCAGCTGTGGAAGGGAAAATCATCTCTTAAGAAAAGTACTTCAATACTTCCTTGCCTTAGATATAAGAAAATAACATCCCAGTAAATATTTGCTTTAAATGATTTGGTTGCCTAACTAGCTCTAACAGCTGCCTTTAGAACACTACTTCCAGGCAAAGCAATAATAATGCTTCTGGGGAAAAAAATTGATCCCATAAGTATAAAAAGATAGGAAGGACCCCAACACATGACTATCTTACAGTAGAGAAACAGGGTCAATTTTTATAGTATTTGAGAGTCTATCATATCTTCAAAGAAGATGTACCACATATTTCAAAGTTCACCATCACAAGTTTTTGCAGCCAAAAAGAAAGATTTTAGGGATTAAGAAAATTTTTTTTTTTTTTTAATTTAAATAGCAGCTTGGGCATATTTTCATTGCATATATCAAAAATCTTACACAACTGGGAGAAAAGATTTTAGTAACAGCAATAATGGATAATTATATAATCAAAAGTAATAGAGAAAAGAATTCTTTTAGTGTTCAGGGGATAAAGAATAAGTTTAATTAATACAGTAAATATTCTTCTCCCCCACCTCTCTCTAGCAGGGGTGACGAGAGAGAGAGAAGACAGAACTAGGGCAATCTCTCTTGATGACAGGCCTACAATAGGTGACAAAGTGAAGTAAGCTATTTTACAGGGGGAATAAGTGTGATTTTCTGAGGTGGGTTTCACAATTATTTGATGGCTTTCTGTTGCTATGTTACTTATAAATTGTAAATGAAGGACACAACAATCAAGGGTTTCATTTCTCAATACCTGTTTGCATCGAGTCAAATGCTTTCTACATAACATATTCCAAGGAAAATGTTCTCCCTCTGCCATTTTTATTTATCACACTGTCTCAGGTCATTTCAAAGCGATATTCCAAGCCTCGATTAATGTTGTGCTCATATAACTTTAAAACCCCACTGTCAGATATTAAATAACCAAAATAGAATAATCAGTTATAAGATCCATGTTGTCCAGGACTTATTCTAATTCTTATTCACCTAAACTCTCTTATTGTACTTGGCATGGAAGAGAAAGGACTCAAAATTATACAACGGATTCTCAGTTGCACATAAGATGCTCTCTAAGGATTCATAAGTCCTCATTCAAAGGAACGCACTGGAAGGAGTTTGCTTCTGCACTGTTTTTAAAACATCTCCAAAGCAAATAGATCTTCATAAAGAATAGAACTCAATGGACAAAGGATACTGTCACCAGGCCCAGCATATCATTATGTGCCGAATAAGAAGCTAATGCTATTTACACCAGGAGTACCAAGAACACAATGCCATAATGTTACAGTTTTATGTTGAAGCATATTAAATGTTTTTAGAGGCCAGACGTGGTGAAATTTCAATAACGTCAAATACTTCAATCTAATAACTGAGAAAAGCAAGCTGTGTAAAAGGAAAGATATGCCAGGGCCTATATAGTGTAACTTCTGGGAGAACATGTGTTGATTCTATGCTACTATCCTTTAAGAAATATTTTTATTTTTTCTATTTTTGGGACTAATCTACTTTCTGGAGAACAGTTGAAAATTCAGGCTCTGGAGAGAAAGCACATTGACTGACAGTCCTGTGAAAACTATGCAATGTATGAGAAGAGTTCCTCGAGAAAGTGAAGATCTGTTGCCAGAAGACGGAAGAATAGATGCTGGGAATGCAAAGTAACCAATGAAAAGCTCTCCAATGGATGTAACTGGCTTAGCTCCCAAGTCAGCTATGTTTCCTAATGAAAATTTTTAAAATGCGCTTCCTGGTAATTCCCATTTAGAATCTTTCAGTTGTAATAAGAGAAACCTGACAGGTAGTGACTTCAACAAATAGAAGTGTGTTTTTCTCACTGAACAAGAATTCTGGAGGTACCAATCCAGGACTTCTGCAGTAACTATTTCCATCTTAGGGCAGTTGATCTCAAATTGTGGCCCAAGAGCTGCTGGCTGTTATGTTATTGGTAAGTTATAATGTTATAGACAGGCATATGTTCCCCAGTGCTCATATATCAAAGCCCTAACCCATGGTGTGACTGTATTTGGAGAAAGAGCCTTTGAAGAGGTAACTGAGGTGAAATGAGGTCATAAGAGGGGGCCCTAATCTAGTATGATTTTGTCTTTATAAAAAGATGAAGAAATATCAGGGACATAGAGAGAAAAAATCACAGTAAGCACACAGCGAGAAGATGGCCATCTGCAAGCTGAGGAGAGAGGCTTCAGGACAAACCCATCTGCCAACACCTTGATATTGGACTTCCAGCCTCCAGAACTGTGAAAAAATAAATTTCTGTTGTTTAAGCCACCGAGTCTGTGGTACTCTGTTATTGCCATCTAGCTAATGAATATAGATAAGCACAGAAAGTCAGAGTAAACATTTAGAAATTTGGACAACAATTTGACAGAATTATTTTATGCCTTTTGAATATAATAAAATATTTGCATTTGTATTTTGTAAATCTTTTTCATTTCATTGTCTATTTATTTTACTGTATTTTAATCAGTCCACAACAGACTAGATTTTATTAAAAGAATCTTGGTCACAGTTTGAAAGGCATCATCTTAAGGAAGCCAGGTTCTTTATATATTTCTTTTGCTTTTTGTTATTGGAGAAGGAAATGTCAACCCACTCCAGTGTTCTTGCCTGGAGAATCCCAGGGACAGGGGAGTCTGGTGGGCTGCCGTCTATGGGGTCGTGCAGAGTAGGACACAACTGAAGCGACTTAGCAGCAGCAGCAATCTCTTGGTCACAAGATAACTGCTGTACCTCTAAGCATCATATCCTCATTCCAAGCAGAAAAAAAGAAGAAAGATAAGGAATGAAAGGCAACAGGGGTACCTATTGAATCTGTACCTTTTAATCAAAAAAGAAGAAACTTCCTAGAAAACATATGCTAGATTTCTGTTTACATCTATTAGCCAGAACCATGACAACGGTCATCCTAACTGAAAGAGTGGTTAGGGAGAAGGGGGTTATAAATGGTACTTAAGTAAGCTAATCAACAATGTAAGTTCTTGAGAGCTTAGTTAATATAAATCAACCTCCCAGACCTAGTCCATTACCTATATATGATGGATGGGAGGGAGGGACGGAGGGAGGGAGGAAGATGGGTCACACTGACCTAAAGAAATTCCACCAAGTTAAGATTCAACTGGGAAGCTATGAACATAGCAACCTGACAGCTTTTCTCTTCAATTCACTAAACCAGCACACACACACACAACCCTGAGATATACGTATATGCACACACACCACACACACATATATAATTCATATGTACATGTCAGCATACTCATGGGAGAGTTTTCAAATTAAATTGCCTCACTTAACATAGGTGACAGTTCTTAGCTGCACCTAAGAACCCGGAACATACCCTAAGAATAAAAAAATAAGGTAGCTGACTCACAGAACCAACTTCAAAGAACCATTTTATTCAAAACTCTTCATCTTAAATGAGATTCTTCAGTACCCAGGCATTGGTTCAGCACATTCTATCCTTAAAGCTTTTGGTCTCGTATCACATTCAAGTGAAGTGAGTGAAGTTGCTCAGTCATGTCTGACTGTTTGCGACCCCAGGGACTGTAACCTACGAGGCTCCTCTGTCCATGGGATTTTCCAGGCAAGAGTACTGGAGTGGGTTGCCATTTCCTTCTCCAGGGGATCTTCCCAACCCAGGGATCAAACCCAGGTCTCCGCATTGTAGGCAGATGCTTTATCATCTGAGCTACCAAGGAAGCCCCATTGCACATGGTTATTGGCTCTGATAGAGGAGAGAACAGATACAGAAAATTTAAGAACTAAACTAAAACTTAGCATCCACAGACCCAGCACTTATATAGGTCTCCTAAATTACAAGCCTCACTGCCTTCTGACTTTCCATAATAGAACCAATCTCCGGAATATAAAATGGGGCCCATTGATGTCCCCAAAAAATAGTCCACTCCAATTCTACTGATTTGTCTTTGTTTCCTGCTCAGTACTAAGTAGTTACTTCCCATCAGGGTATTCAAATGCTAAACAATTTTCAGACTGATTTTTCTTTGGCCCAAGTTGCACATTATGCTAAATATTATCCTCTTGTGTTTTCATTCTTTCATTCATTCCATATATAAGACATGGCCAAAACTAGACAGAAATGGAATTTCCTAGGAAGCCAACATTTACCTTAATGATTAACAAACACAATTGCAAAATGATCACAAAAAGGAAGTTCAGAGTGCTTTTTGTCCAGGCTGAGCGCTGTCTCTAATTCTCTCTTCTATTTCATCAGTTATTATGTTACCTCTCTCAGCCATGAAACATTATAATAAAAAAACACATGAGAATGGGAGCACCACCATTCATGAAAGCAATGCAGAGGAAAAGTGAGGCTACATTTATTTCAAATCTCTCTACCAGCTACTCTGAACCCTACAAGGCATTCCCTTGTAGCCCTCCTCTAAGGAAAAGCTACCTTATTAAAGTGTCTAACACCAAAGTGGTGACTTCCTTGCTTTTGACTCATTTTTGAATGGACTCAATTACTATCTAGATGCTGTAATACTCTCACACCTACAGCCTTTGTTTTGTCTCTTTTAGATGCTGATCTCACATCAAATATCCCCTCCATTATGCCAGTAATTGCTGTGATTATTAAACATAATTGAGATGTGCTCATCTGGTTTGCCCCTTCAGGTATCTCTACATGGAAAGGAAACAAAATACATCAGGACAGTACAGTAGGAAAATAATCCATGGACTGAGTCAGGGAAAATAAGACATGTATTAGATACTCCCATATAACAGAAAGAGCTTTGAGCAGCACGTATAAATCCCACCGGAACAACTTCCTCAGCTGCGGATTCATAGTTAAATCACTTTATCTATCTGGGCCTCAACTTTCTCACATATTTACTGCTTAGGTGAACTTTATGACCTCTAAGGGGCTTCCTAGGTGGCGCTAGAGGTAAAGAACCTGTCTGCCAATGCAGGAGACACAAGAGACACGGTTTGATCCCTGGGTTGGGCAGATCCCCTGAAGGAGAGAATGGCAACCCACTCCAGTATTCTTGCCTGGAAAATTCTATGGACAGAGGAGCCTGATGGGCTACAATCCATGAGGTCACAAAGAGCCCGACACAACTGAAGTAACTTAGCATGCACTCATGATCGCTAAGATCCTTTAAACTCTATGGTTTAGAGAAGAAGTTAGAAACTGGAAGCCCACTGATTCAATTCAGACATATTTCTGTGCTCTTGTTGTTGGCTCAAAATACTGTAAAATGATAGTCAACATTTAAAAATTGGGAGACATGTTAAGAATGTGGGTTTCTGGTTTCCCACAAAGAAAAATCAAAATATCCAATAACATTAAGCTTATATTTCTGATGCTCAGCTCCTTCATATAGGACATACACTCTCCAGATCAGAGTTCCTACTGCTCCATAATACTTCATTTTATTTTTCCCCATCACTATTTGGTTTTAAAATTCCAACTGTCAGACTCTTTATTTTCAATTCCTTCTGAATGAAAAAAAAATCACATCTCTAAGTATTAACCTAATTTTACTTTATTTTCATCTTAATACTTAACAGTACGAGATTCACATTTTTTTGTTCATATTTTTGCTGTGTGTACCCCTACTAGAGGACCTCCCTGGTGACTCAGTGGTAAAGAATCCAACTGCAATATAGTAGATGGCAAATTTGATCCCTGGGTTAGGAAGGTCCCCTGGAAAAGGAAATGGCAACCCACTCGAGTATTCTTGCCTGGGAAATCCCATGGACAGAGGAGCCTGGTGGGCTACAATCCGTGGGGTTACAAAGAGTCAGATACCACTTAGTGATTAAACAAAAATAACCCCTACTAGAACAAAAGCTTTTAGAAGGATGAGACTTTGTCTTGTTCATCAGAGCATTTGCAACACATAAAATGATGTCTGGTATGTGGGAGGTATCAAATAACTGTCTATTCACTGATTTGTTGTTTACACCAAATTCCTGTCCTTTTGGAAACTTATAATCTTCTGCTTGCCAAGTAAAGGGCTTTCAGGAAACGCTTTATTATGGGAAAGTTCAAAATACAATCCATCACTATGAATATAGTTTAAAGGCAAATGGTACCACCCTTCTCATAATTATGAAAGAGACTCATGATCTTTGGAGAATAATTTGAAAATACAGAAATAAAAATCACTCATAATCTCATTGAACTGAGATATTTATTTCAAAATTTTGATGACTTTTCATCCTGGTATTTTTTTAAGGAATTATGTGTTTATACTATATGTTTATACTTTTTTTTTTTTAACATATTCTTGAAGAGAACCAGTCCTTTTCTTTCCCGCAGTAACTCATACAATAAAAATGAAGGAAAGTGAAAGTTGGTCAGTCATGTCTGACTCTTTGCAACCCCATGGACTATACAGTCCATGGACTTCTCCAGGCCAGAATACTGGAGTGGGTAGACTTTTCCTTCTCCAGAGGATCTTCCCAACCCAGGGATCGAACCCAGGCCTCCCGCACTGCAGGTGGATTCTTTATCAGCTGAGCCACCAGGGAAGCCCACACAATAAAAAACTCCCCAATTCTCCATCTTCTCAGAAAAGCACTGGAGGAAGTAACTCCCACCCATTCTATGCCCACAGTCCATGGCGAGGGAGTCATTTGGTTGCTGACATAATGAGAGCCTGACAGTCATCCTTCCATTTTTCTCCATGAGGGAGGATTCATGTCCTTAAAGGCTGTTATGGAGAAATGAGCCCTCACCCTGGGACTCTCAGACTGAACAGAGCCCTAGGAAGGATGGCCTAACACCGTGGTCTAAGCAAGAAACTCCCCTCTCTACTCATCACCCTCATTTAGTCTCAAAGTCAAGAATCTCAGGATGTTAGAGGTCCCAATTCCAACTGACCTCTCCAATTTCACTTTATCAGCAAACAAAAATACTGCACTTTCCATCTCACCTGGCTACTGTAGGTATTTCTCTATAGGTTCAGAATATGGAAGAAAGGGTGGTGAGTGTTTGCACTCATTGAAAATCTTATCAATACTAAATACTCAGTTCTGTAACCTGATTTTCCTGTAGAAACTTATTTTTCATGTTTTTTGGCTGCAGCTACCACATTTGATATATTTCTCTTAATGACAGGTTGCTCCCTCCCACCTTTAGCAGTAGCTGCTGGACTCCTGCTTTCTGAGAAATGCTAACCTCTCAATACCTCTGTAGCTACAGTAACACTAGGGAGAAAGAAGATGTGTTGTTCTTCCTTTCTCTCTCATCCCACCCATACAGTCAAACTGATTTTTATCCATTTAAAGACTAACAGTCTCTCATGAATTATGTTTGAACACAACTCCAGTGGTCATGTAGTCATTCTTAGTATTTTTATTCCATTTTTTTTATTTAATCTCCCTTCAATTATAATCTTACTACTGTTACATTTATTTTTACTTCTGTTCAAGGATTAGTTAGCAATTTAGACCTGAAGCACAAACATTACTGATTTATTGATATTATTGATTCAGCTCTTCTTCCCACACCAAGTGGCTTAAATTGAAATAACCTGAGGATGAGAAACAAAACTTAATCTTGCATGGTTTCAGAGAACCTCATAAAACCCAGTGGGTGGCTTCTTCCTGGCCATAATGGGAGACAAATGGTTAGAACAAAATCAGAGAGAAAAACAGATTTTACCAGATCTAGGTTACATTTTCTTGGTTTACTACCATAGCACCCTGTATTTTCCTAATGAAACCTTGCATTGCACTTTATCTCTTGTTGATTACCTCTTCCTTATTGGACTATGAATTTTGTGAAGGCAGAGAATTCATACATTTTAGTTTAAGTCTCAATTCCAAGTGCTATAGTGACTGTGGTTTAAAAATGCTTTAAAAATATCTAATGAGTGAATAAATGAATACTTGGAAGTAAAATAGTAGGAAACATGGAATTGACCAGAGAAAACACATGAATCAAGCCCCAAAACCATACACAACAAGACTGGAAGGAATGGAGTGATATATTCTCTAAGCCCCATTCTCTCATGAGCAGAGCTAAGAAAAGTAACTCTAGGCTACAGCAGATGCTACTTGCAAGTAGGTACAGAAAGGAAAGTCAAAACCCATTATTTTTTTTTAAAAAGAAATGTATTAAAATGAATAAACACATCCAATAGTATTTTGGCAAAACTAAGAAAACCTAATAAATAATAAATCAATAATCTAATAATACGCAGAAACTAGGGGACAGCCAAACCATGGACACAGGGATTTTTAAAAATTGCCAAGCATATAAATTATGTCTTGTGCTAATGAAATTAACTATGCAGTGAAATAATGACTGTTTGCAGAGGGACCAGTGGGTGGTTAAAGTTAATAAAGACTCATAAGGTGGGAAATGTTAATAGCTTAATAACTATGGAATATATTCTGAAAGGTTTTTGGAGATTTTCTTTCAAAACATATGTAAATTCATATGATGGGTTTTTTCAAAGAGGTAAAAAACAATATACCAATGCTTTATAAGTTACTACAGAGCATGAATGCAGCTGGAAAGATTCCATATTGATTTCTGTAAAGATAGTACAATGCTAATATGAAAACCTAGCAAATAGAGATCAATAACTCTTACCAATTTTTAATGACAAAATTATAAATGAAATACTAACAATTGAAAACCTGTAATAACATGTACTCAGGAAGACTTCATATAAGGAATATGAATGTCACTAGATGCCAAAAAGTTATTTTTAAAAATTCATCATGCAGCTATAATTTTTTTTAAAGCCTCTTTGTCAATAATTTTTAAAAGCTTATTTTCTAATATGATGAAAAAAACACCTATCCCAAATGGTACTTTTTTCATCATAGTTTAGTGCCGAATCACTTTTCAGTGCTGAACCACTAAAGAAATTTTCATTAGAGGAGGAATAACAAATATGTGACAGATAGATTCAAGGGATTAGATCTGATAGAGTGCCTGAAGAACTACGGACAGAGGTTCATGACATTGTACAGGAGGCAGGGAACAAGACCATCCCCAAGGAAAAGAAATGCAAAAAGGCAAAATGGTTGTCTGAGGAGGCCTTACAGATAGCTGTGAATAGAAGAGGAGTGAAAAGCAAAGGAGAAAAGGAAAGGTATACCTATTTGAATGCAGTTACAAAGAAGAGCAAGGAGAGATAAGAAAGCCTTCCTCAGCGACCAGTGAAGAGAAGTAGAGGAAAACAATAGAATGGGAAAGTCTAGAGGTCTCTTCAAGAAAATAGAGATACCAAGGGAACATTTCATGCAAAGATGGGCACAATAAAGGTCAGAAATGATATGGACCTAACAGAAGCAGAAGATAGTAAGAAGAGGTGGCAAGAATACACGGAAGAAAAATACAAAATAGATCTTCATGACCCAGACAATCACGATGGTATGATCACCAGCCTAGAGCCAGACATCCTGGAATGTGAAATCAAGTGGGCCTCAGGAAACGTCACTATGAACAAAGCTAGTGGACATGATGGAATTCCAGTTGAGCTATTTCAAATCCTGAAAGATGATGCTGGAAAGTGCTGCACTCAATATGCCAGCAAATTTGGAAAAAACAGCAGTGGCCACAGGACTGGAAAAGGTGTTTTCATTCCAATCCCAAAGAAAGGCAAGGCCAAAGAATGCTCAAACTACCGCACAATTGCACTCATCTCACATGCTAGTAAAATAATGCTCAGAATTCTCCAAGCCAGGCTTCAGCAATACGTGAACCATGAACTTCCAGATGTTCAAACTGGATTTAGAAAAGGCAGAAGAACCAGAGATCAAACTGCCAACATCTGTTGGATCATCAAAAGAGCAAGAAAGGTCCAGAAAAACATCTACTTCTGCTTTACTGACTATGCCAAAGCCTTTGACTGTGTGGATCACAACAAACTCTGGAAAATTCTTAAGAGATGGGAATACCAGACCACCTGACCTGCCTCTTGAAAAACCTGTATGCAGGTCAGGAAGCAACAGTTAGAACTGGACATGTGGGATGATTTGGGAAAATGACATTCTAACATGTATACTATCATGTAAGAATTGAATCGCCAGTCTATGTCTGATGCAGGATACAGCATGCTTGGAGCTGGTGCAAGGGGATGACCCAGAGAGATGTTATGGGGAGGGAGGTGGGAGGGGGGTTCATGTTTGGGAACGCATGTAAGAATTAAAGATTTTAAAATTTAAAAAAATAAAATAAAATTAAAAAAAAAACAAAAGATCTGGACATGGAACAACAGACTGGCTCCAAATAGGAAAAGGAGTATGTCAAGGTTGTATACTGTCACCCTGCTTATTTAACTTATATGCAGAGTACATCATGCAAAATGCTGGGCTGTATGAAGCACAAGCTGGAATCAAGACTGCCAGGAGAAATATCAATGACCTTAGAAATGCAGATGACACCATCTTATGGCAAAAAGTAAAGGAGAACTAAAGAGCCACTTGACGAAAGTGAAAGAGGAGAGTGAAAAAGTTGGCATAACGTTAAAAAGAATTCATTTGAATCAGTTCTGATGAGATGGATGAAACTGGAGCCAATTATACAGAGTGAAGTAAGCCAGAAAGAAAAACACCAATACAGTATACTAACACATATATATGGAATTTAGGAAGATGGCAATGACGACCCTGTATGCAAGACAGGAAAAAAGACACAGATGTGTATAACGGACTTTTGGACTCAGAGGGAGAGGGAGAGGGTGGGATGATTTGGGAGAATGGCATTCTAACATGTATACTATCATGTAAGAATTGAATCTCCAGTCTATGCCTGACGCAGGATACAGCATGCTTGGGGCTGGTGCATGGGGATGACCCAGAGAGACGTTATGGGGAGGGAGGTGGGAGGGGGGTTCATGTTTGGGAACGGATGTAAGAATTAAAGATTTTAAAATTAAAAAAATAAAAAACTAAAAAAAAAAAAAAAGTCGGCATAAAACTCAACATACAGAAAACTAAGACCATGGCATCTGGCCCCATCACTTCATGGAAAATAGATGGGGAAATAGTGGAAACAGTGGCAGACTTTATTTTGCGGGCGGGGCCGGGGGGGAGGTTTCCAAAATCACCACAGATGGTGACTGCAGCCATGAAATTAAAAGGCACTTATTCCTTGGAAGGAAAGTAATGACCAACCTAGATAAGCATATTAAAAAGCAGAGTCATTTCTTTGCCATCAAAGGTCCATCTAGTCAAGGCTATGGTTTTTCCAGTCGTCATGTATGGATGTGAGAGTTGGACTGTGAAGAAAGCTGAGCACCAAAGAATTTATGCTTTTGAACTGTGATGTTGGAGAAGACTCTTGAGAGTCCCTTGGACTGCAAGGAGATACAACCAGTCAATCATAACAGAAATTGGTCCTAAATATTCATTGGAAGGACTGATGTTGAAGCTGAAACTCCAATACTTGTGGTCACCTGATGCAAAGAACTGACTCATTCAAAAAGACCCGGATGCTGGGAAAAATTGAAGGCAAGAGGAGAAGGGGACGACAGAGGATGAGATGGTTGGATGGCATCACTGACTCAATGGACATGAGTTTGAGTAAACTCTGGGAGTTGGTGATGGACAGGGAGGCCTGGTGTGCTGCAGTCCATGGGGTTGCAAAGAGCCAGATACAACTGAGCAACTGAACTGAACCATACAAATATATATGAGCAAATAGTGAGCATTTATTATAATTAATATTATTTAGCATAATTCCAGGAGTCTAAACACTACATAAAGATGTAACATTTTTAAATGGGTTCTATAGTTGAAAGGAGGAAATAAAATTATTATTTTCAGATAATATCAGGTGTCTATTTCAAAAATCTAAGATAATCAACTTAATAGAAATATATCACTAAAAATAAAGGCAAATGACATGAACAGACCAAAATGAATATAAAAAACTTTGATGGTCTACTCCCACCAAAATGACTAAAAGTAAAGACTGAGCACACCAAGTATTAAAAACAATGTGGAGCAACTCAAATTATTAGGAAATGGTTGTAGGAATGAAAATGATAGAATCACTTTGGAAACAATTTGGCAGATTCCTAAAAATGAGATTTACATTGCCAGACAATCCATATATTCCATTCCTAGGTATTTAGCCAAGAAGTCATGAAAACATATATTCATACAAAGACTTGTATATGAATGTTCATAGCACACTATTCATAACAGTCAAAAATTAGAAACAAAAATCCATCAACAAGTGAAGGAAAAAATAATCTGATATACAATGGAATATTATTTAACCATAAAAAGAACTGAACTATTGACACATGCAGTAGCATGGTTGAATCTCAAAATCCTTATGCCAAGGGAAAGGAGCCAGAGGAGAGACTGGATCCTGAACAATTCTATTCATGTAAAAACTTAGAACTCCACACGAAAGTAGAGTGCAATAAAGCACATGACTGGTTTTCCAGGCAGGGAGTGAAGAACTGTGTAGGCTGCAAAGGGGCAGGAGAAATTTGAGTTGGGAGGCAGTGATGCAAATGTTTGGTACTGTCTTTTGGTAGTAGTTTCATTTGTATATACATCAGTCAAAACTCATCAAATTGTACACTTTAAATAGATATGGGTTCTTACATACATATTATACCTCAACACAGTTACAATTTGAAAAATACAACAGAATCTTCTGGACAAGGAAATCCAAATGTCAGGAGACACTTGGTAGTACATCACCAAATTAAATTGTTAAATTTTTTTAACTCCCCTCCTCTAAATGTTCTACTAGCTTTTAGTTGCAATGGCACCCCACTCCAGTACTGTTGCCTGGAAAATCCCATGGACGGAGGAGCCCGGTGGGCTGCCATCTATGGGGTTGCACAGTCTGACACAACTGAAGCAACTTAGCAGCAGCAGCAGCAGCATACTATAGGTTTCATTGCAATAACTGATAAAATGTAAATATGTGAAGATATAAACATTTATGCAATGGAATTATTAATGATCTTATTAATTTATCCTCCATTTCTCCCTCATTGATTGGGCATGGGAGAGAAAAAGGGAAAAGAGATTGAGATTAACTTTACTTAGATGAAGATGCCTAACTACACATTTTATTTCCTTAACTCTCTTTTAACCAGGGGTAAGACTCTTGAGAGTCCCTTGGACTGCAAGGAGATCCAACCAGTCCATTCTGAAGGAGATCAGCCCTGGGATTTCTTTGGAAGGAATGATGCTAAAGCTGAAACTCCAGTACTCTGGCCACCTCATGCGAAGAGTTGACTCATTGGAAAAAGACTCTGATGCTGGGAGGGATTGGAGGCAGGAGGAGAAGGGGACGACAGAGGATGAGATGGCTGGATGGCATCACGGACTCAATGGACGTGAGTCTGAGTGAACTCCGGAAGTTGATGATGGACAGGGAGGCCTGGCGTGCTGTATTCATGGGACACAACTGAGCGACTGCACTGAACTGAACTGAACCACATACCATTGTTTGGGAATAGAGAAAGGAAGTCTTACAGATGGGGCTCCTAGGAATACTATTGTTTTGGTGGTAAGGGAGACATTCAGTTGACGCATTTTTCCCTTCCTCCCCACGCTTTCCTCCTAGCAAGAGAGCATGAATGATGGCTTGGAGGTGCAGCAGCCATCTTGTGACAGAGAGAAAACCTTAAAATGCTAAAGTAGGAAAGCAAAAAGAGAAAAAGAACCTGAGCCAGTTCTGGAGTACAAAGTCTGTTTCCCTTGCTACATGAGAAAAATCAATCTCTTATAAATTTCATGCAGCTATACAAATTCTACTAACTCCAGCATTTGTTGAGCTGGAAGGAGAAATAAGACTTTTATTACCAAACCAATCACATGTTGTTAATGTTGAAATGGGATTTAAAGATCAAGTCATCAGGTCTCTCATTATACCCTTGATGAAACAAGTCCAGAAAAATGTGAGTGATTTTCTCAGCAGGACACAACCAAACGAGTCAAATCCAAATCTCTTGATTTTCAGTCCAGTACCATTTCTATTATACCTTTTGCCACAATAAATTTTTTAAAAAATTACCTATGGAGAGACTACTCTGTACCAGGTACTGTGCTTGATGATATATGGAGGCAAAAATGTATAAGACTGTGTTTCTATCCTATAAGAGGAATGAAATACACATGAAGAGATAAGACTATACTAGACTATGAAATTGTAAATACGGTTGTATAATAAAGCTACTGAAAAGCCTTATTACGTTATTAACTACCATCTCTGGAAGAGAGAAAGACAAATAGTATCAGCCAGTATCATACATAGTAAGCGATGAGGTGTTAGTGTCCATAATAGGGAAACACCATTTTGGTGAGGAATAATCAGAGATGTTTGTAAGAAGGAATGATGGCTGATCTTCCCTGAAAGAAAGATGGAGTTAAGACAGGCACAAGACAATGTAGGGGACATTCCTAAAAGGCATGAATGTCTTTGGCAAAGATGTGGTAGTGAGAATGATCAAGAAACATCTTGGTGAAAACACAAATGAAATAGTTTGACTATGCTGTGTATACATATAATTCTTCTGTAATGTATACATTATACATAAATTCTAAATCACAAGGAAATGATCAATATAGTATGTTATGATTGTCTATTTCAATGCCCAGGCTAGTGCTGGACCATAGTAGAAGCTCAATTAATGTACAAATAATTCATTCACATAGTAAAGGTTGTGTGCAAGCTAAAAGATTACTGCAGACTCTCTAGAGATATTAAAGCATCCTTTACAAATCCTCCAAAATTATATAATCCATTTCTCTTCCCAAATAAAAATGTAAGTTTTAAGGACCACTGGAAATCAGCAGTTACCTAGGTAACTCACTAGGTAAAGTACATGAGAATTAAATTCTGATTGTAAAGTATTTCCTCTAATGCCTGCGTTTTGAAGAGGCAACAGATACAACATCAAAGCTTCCACTTAAAGAGCAGATAAAAGGAAACAGATGACTCTATTCTGATACATCTAAATATCTACTTATGCTTTCAGTCATCTTTCTTTTGAGCTTTTGGTTATTTTTAAAACCACCTTCCGACCATGGCCAAATGAATTCACAGTAATAAGAACTAGGTGATATCTAGACAATAGAAGTTACTTGAATACTTGAGGCTAAAAGAGAATCTTAAGGTTTTCTGAATGACCCAGATTAGAGAAAAAGGAGACTCGCTTATGCTACCTACTAAATATATGTGCCAAAATATTTAGATAACTGCCCAATATTGCTAATCTATGTGTATGTGATGCTCAGAGTGACAGCTTAAAAAAAAATACTTGTTTGAAAGATGGCCATGCTACCAAATCACCAAAACATCAGGATAACCACTGGAAAATGTCAGTCATCTGAATATGTTGCTGGGTTTGTAATGAACATGGTTGATTCTGCTGCTTTCGCGCTGGCAACCTGCCCTCTTGTTGGATAATGGTGGTCACAGGTGGTCAGAAGAAAGACAACATCTGCTGGAGGCCAAAGTTTCTGGTTGAAAGGAGGAAAATATGTTTCCCTGCTGCTGCTGCTGCTGCTGCTAAGTCGCTTCAGTCATGTCCGACTCTGTGCGACCCCATAGATGGCAGCCCACTAGGCTCCTCTGTTCCTAGGATTCTCCGGGCAAGAATACTGGAGTGGGTTGCCATTTCCTTCTCCAATGCATGAAAGTGAAAAGTGAAAGTGAAGTCGCTCAGTCGTGTCCTACCCTCAGCGACCCCATGGACTGCAGCCTTCCAGGCTCCTCCGTCCAGGGGATTTTTCCAGGCAAGAGTACTGGAGTGGGTTGAGAAATAGTTGACTCCTCTGACTCTTCTCTTCATTAGAATCCTTTGTGTTAATACATACTAGAGTTTACTGTTAAAACTTTTTTAATTTAAAAAAAATACAGTTATTCAATCTAGAGACTATTTTATCAAAGCCCATGAAGCCAAACCCATGTGTGTGGTTCTTCCCACAAAACTTATCACATGCTAATGACAGATGTCATGATACCTAGCATGGGATACACTTGGGTCCTCCGTGAGACTATGAATCCATTGAGGATTTGGGGATTGTAACTAGTTTTTACACTAATTGAAAGACAAAGCAACAGAGAAAGATTGAAATTAATGACTTATCATCCAAGTTAATACTAAAAAATATCAGGGCATAAGGAAAGGTTGAATTGACTTGCTTATTAGTAATACATCCTAGAGGTTAACTTACTCACCCTTCAGTGGCAAACTGGAAAGCCCAACCTCACTCACAGGCAGGGCTTTGAAGTTTAACATTACCAGATGGATGAGAGCTGATGAGAAAAGATACATCACTTCTGCCAGGAGGCAGTTCACAAAACAGAAGGGAGGGGGCTGAATTGTGCTCAATACTTTTTTCTCTCACTAGTCATAGTGCCCAAGCCCCTGCCCCTGCCCCTGCCCAGAAGAGCAAGAGATCCTGAAGGTAGCCAGTGTTACTCTATTAAAGGTCCTTCCAAATGGCAACAAGATACAAAGCAGGAAAAGTTTCCCATTTCCAACAAAGAGCACCATTCATTTCTAAACGGGGTTTTATTTGTTGTTTTTTCATGTCTCCAATACTGAAAACAGTGCTCTGCTCAGTAAGTGGTTATTTATAAACATTAACTGTAAGTGTGATGACCTCCAAAGACAGAGATCAGTTTTTAAAGTCAAGGTTGAATCCTGCTTCAGTATCTCTCCAACTGTATGCCTTTAGGCAACTAATTGAACCTCCTTGATTTCATCAAATGTAAGATCCAGATGGTAAATACGTAGCTCACAGGAGTCTCATGAAGATTAAATATCTCAAGAGTTTATCCCAGTGCTGGTGACAGTAGAGAGGCATTCAAAGCTGTGAGCTCCATTCCTCTTCTTTCCCCCTAATAAGACTTGCTCTCAGGAGAAAAAAAAAAAAAACCCTGGTCCTAAGCACCACTTAGGGCTTCCCTTGTGGCTCAGCTGGTAAAGAATCCGCCTGCAATGTGGGAGACCTGGATTCTGTCCCTAGGTTGGGAAGATCCCCTGGAGAAGAAGAGAAAGGCTACCCACTCCAGTATTCTGGCCTGGAGAATTCCATGGACTGTATAGCCCATGGGGTCGGAAAGAGTGGGACATGACTGAGAGACTTTCACTTTCACTTTCAGACACCACTTATGCTCCCATCAGTAAGTTTTCCTCTGCCAGGACCATTTTTCTGCTTTAGCCCTCTTGCCCAGTATAATAAAAGGCTAGTTCAGTCAGGTGTGGTTGAGGAGCCAAACAAGAGGGACCTCAGATGAGGGAACCATTTTGGAAATCAGAGCCTCTGGAATTTTCTGTCATTATTTCCAATGCCACCTCAATCCCTGCACCACTTGGAAGGACTCTAACGCTTTGTTTCTGAAGAATTGTCACAGGGACAGTGTCCCTTAAATGGCAAGAGGGATATGAAGGACGAGGAACAGGAAAAGAAATAAGAAAGATCTGGGCCCTGAATGCCTTGCTGCTAAAAACAAATGAAATGGGGTTCAAGATTTGTGACTGAGTGCTAAAATGTTTAGAGAACTGAAATTTAACGTGCTTGCTTTTAATTGCTCCTTAATGGCACACAGAATTACTAGACATTAAATCACTTTAGAGGAGTGCAGGCAGAATCACTTTATCTGGGTAAAGTCACCTTTAGTTTTTTTACGCCAGCCATGAAATGCTAGAAGATATCACAATTGTTTGTCTCATCTGGAAAATATTCCTAGGTCATTAGACCCTACCCACAGCCAAATGTCTTCAGAAAAATTAATGACCAATTTGCCTGAGATACATAGTATATATCAACTTCATTTTAAGGAAGTCGTTGTAAGAAAACTGGAGATTCAAAGGGGACTTTGAGACCTATGCAGAAGCAGCATTGTATAGTGGAAATAACACAGCCTTTAGGAATAGGTAGAGCTGAATTCTGTTTTCTTTCTTTGCATTTGTACAGTATATCTATTATGGGTGAGTCACTTAACCACTCCTTGCTGCTGCTGCTAAGTCACTTCAGTCGTGTCTGACTCTGTGTGACCCCATAGACGGCAGCCCACCAGGCTCCCCCGTCCCTGAATTCTCCAGGCAAGAACACTGGAGTGGGTCTCCCCCAAAAGTTCCAAGAGAACATTCCCTTCCATACAACACTGAGAAACACGCTGGGGAGCAGAGCACCATCCTCTTCGAAAAGGAAATGTACTTTGGATAAAGGCGGGAAGCACTGCCATTGAATGGACTCCCTTATTACAATGAGAATAAGATCCCATGGTGGCAGCTTCACTACCAGCCATACAATGGGGCAGGTGGCAATAATTTGCAGCATGGCTAGCATGGAAAAGAGGATAGCATGAGGGACTTCCCTGGGACTTCCCAGCTTCACTACCAGCCGTACAATGGGGCAGGTGGCAATAATTTGCAGCATGGCTAGCATGGAAAAGAGGATAGCTTGAGGGACTTCCCCTGGTGGTCCAGGGGTTAAGAATCTGCCTTGCAATCCAGGGGACACTGGTTCGATCCCTGCTCAGGGAACTAAGATCCCATATGCTAACAGAGTAACTAAACCAGAGGGCCACATCTCCTGAGCCTGCATGCCACAACTGGAGCGTCTGCATGCCAGAGTGAAAGATCACACATAATTCAGTAAAGATCCTGCATGCTGTGACTGGGACCTGATGCAGCCAAATTAAAAACAAAAAATAAAAGACAGTACCTTGACCTGAAGGGATCTTTGGCTGATATAGTGCATGTTACCAGGTGTGTAGTACTCCCTGGAGTTATGCAACAAAACAGTCTCATCCCCAGGGACTGGTATATGGTGCCCACTAAGAGTCCAGTTCATCCATGTTCCACACACAAACAAAACTCTAATATGTTAACAACACGTGAAGGCTCCTCATTTAATTTCCATATCTGGAAATTTATGTTCATTCATAAACAGTACTCTAGATCATGAGTATATTCTCTCTAAATAGAAAAATCGTTGCACTTCATGCTATCTACTAAAAAAATTCAGTATTTTAATAGTTTTATTTCAATTTTGGAAACATCACACATATCCTATGGATGTACTACTCCCATTTATTTAATTATCCTGTATGACTACTGGGTGGAAAGGACTTTAGGAATTCCAACTCTGCCATTTGACCTGTACGACTCTGTAGATCTGGAGATGCCTGAAACATGTGTGGCTGTATGGATGCTCTATGGATCCTACTACAAGCCTCAGAAAGAATCACAGTGGGTTTGGAGGCAGGTCCATGCCCCTTTTGGTGAAAAGCTACGCTTCTTCTGAAAAATAGTTCTTGATTGCTTTCGGATCCCTGTAGAGACTGAACACCTCACCATGAAAGAGTAGGGAACTGTACACCCCAAAAGAAACTGAGTTATGTATTCCCAGCAGTATCCATGATCAAGTGGGGCCGCAGGTATAAGACTGAGTTCAAGAAAGTCTTTGGAGACAAACAGATTGCATAATTGGCTCTCACTACCAATGTGCCTACCCTTGATTCCTGTACCAGGTCCTGTCATGTATTCCTCAACCCACTCCTATGCCCTCATGGAGAATTCCCAATAATCAACCAACTTACTAAGGAAAAAACTGACTTACAGAAGACTGCATAATATACTGACCTGAAAGGAGAACCCTGTGGTATTATAGCCTTATCAGTTAAGGCCTGAAGGACAGTTAAGTAGGAAATGTTCCTAGTTGGAAAAGCTACAAGAAGTACATCTCACAGTCCCCTGCACATGGAAAGAATGAAGGCCTGAGATGAATCTGTATCAATTCATGGGGTAATGGCTGTATGAATTGGCTGTATCCAAGAAGAAGAAAATCTCATCTACCCTCCTAGTTCTTTGGGCTGGTCTAAGAAATAAATTGACATGAGATATTAACAGGAAAAAAATCAAACAGAAGTTTAATAACAGGATGAGATGGTTAGATACCATCACTGACTCAATGGACATGAATTTGACCAAACTCTGGGAGATAGTGGAGGACAGAGGAGCTTAGTGTGCTACAGTCTATGGGGTTGCAAAGAGCCAGACACGACTTAGCTAGTTCACAAAATACGTTGGAGAGGCCCAGGGAAACTGAGTCACTCACCAAAATGGTCAAAACCTTCACCTATCTTCACCCATCTTCACTCATCTTCACCTAAAGACAAAAGAAGATGTTGGAGAAAGGGGTTTGGGACATCAAATGGGGAGGAAGGCAATTCACACAGAGATGGAAAAGAAAATATTATGTTTGGTAAGAAAATATTTGCTGGGCCCTGCAGAGACAATGGGACACAGAGAGGAATTTTAACACACATTACCAGTTTCCTCTCATCTACCATGTTTAAATCATATTATGCTTATCTATAAGTATGAGTTTACTAACCTTAACAATCATCCCTGGTAGCTCAAAAGGTAAGGAATCTGCCTGCAATATAGGAGACCTGTGTTTGATCCCTGGGTCCGGAAGATCCCCTGGAGGACGAAATGGCTACCTACACCAGTATTCTCGCCTGGGTAATCCCATGGACAGAGGAGCCTGGTGGAGTTGCCAAGAGTCGGACATGACTGAGTGACTAACACAACAACATACTTATCTGTGGAGATCACTCCCTCCCTAGAACAGGTCTCCTATCTACCTTCTTTCAGGCAGTTAGGAGGAAGGTCAAAGATTCTTCCCAAGTCTTTTAGACATGGACTGTTTCCAGCTCAAAACAATCTACATGCAAAAGAGACATTGTGGGGTGGCAAAGTTGACTCCCCTGTACCTGGCAGCAGAACCAGAATGAACAAGTTTTGACTTTGGTAAAAAGCTGTGTGAAAGAAATATGTGGATGAATCAGTCTTAATGAGTTCAGTGTGTAAGAATATGTATGACCATACAAATGCTTCCTCCAGGGTTCCTGTGGTGGCAGAGGAGCAGAAGAGACTTTCACTGATTAGGTTCATAAAAATTGTCTCCTCTACGGATGTCATTCACCTCCTACCCTTGCCATGGCAGTGGTCGCCATGAACAAAGCAGCCTGGCTGGCAAAAACAGAGAACATTTGTTCATGTGTAAAACATGAACTTCCTCTCACCACGCCTAGCCTGGCCATTAAAACAGCCAAGTCTCACTCTTGTCAATAACAATGACAACTTCTGTCAAGATGACTTCTTGACATAGTTTCACATTCTAGGGTGCTGAGCCTGCTACCTGGCAGTAGAGAGCATCAGAAAGGTAGACAGGCTTTCACACTTCAGTTAGCAATACCATCTTTAGATTGCCTAAGAAAAGAAAACCTTAAGGTATAATGAAGTACCCTTAAAGAATAATGAAGTAACCTATCAAAGACTCAGTTAAACGCCATCTTGGAAATGTCACTTTGAGAGGCTAAGGAGATGAGTATACTCTGAAAAGCAATCAATATTTTGTGCTATTTCTCTCATAGTCAAAACCAAAGAATGAAAGAGGGTGTGGCACCGTGCACTGTTACACCAACTGACCTACTTACAAAAAAAAGAAAAAAATTACTGTACTCCAGGCTCTGCTTATTTATAGGTACGAGGCCCAAGAGAGTAATTCTTTTATTGCACTTAAAGTTAAAACTGCCATGCCACATGCCCATTTGGGGATCCTTATGTTATGAGACAGACAGGGTTATTAACCGTAATTACCAATGGAAAACTGCTGCTATATAATGAGGGCAAAGAGGAACATTCTAGACCACTGAGGATCATTTTGAGTACCTTTTAATGTCTTCAAATCCACTATAAAATGTTCATCTAAGACGAAAGCAACCCACATAGGAAAGTCCATCAAAGGCTCAAATATCTCAGAATTGTAAGCTTAGCTCATCCTGTCAGGTGAAAACTCCCAACCACTCAAGGTATTTTAAAAAGAGAGAGAGAGAGAGAGAGAGAGAGAGAGAGAGAGAGAGAGACAAAGCAAAGAAAGATGAAATGCGTAACAGAAAAAGGGAATTATAACACCAAAGGCCTCATGAACAAGTGCAGAACTGAGATTCTTCTTGGCTCAGTATTTTTGTAATATCTAAATGGTATCACTTAGTCCATGAGTTATAAAATATAAGGCAAGACTGTGATTCAGCTAAGGTAAGAAAAAACACACCCAGAGGTAAATGTAACTGACAAGACTCTGTACCTCCCCTTTGGAGAAGATACAGTAGGTGCAACTTTGTTTTTGTAAAGGATGTGTCCATACGTGAAAAATCAGCACACTGTACTGCTGTTGTTGTTTGGAATTTCTCACATGGAAAAGAATGTGTACAAAGCACAGTGAAGTGGCAGACAAATCAGTAGTTCATTTGTTACCCACTCTCACTTTGTTTTAGGATTGTACCATATCTTGTACTGTAGCTTCCTGATCTTTAAAAACAGGATAATGTATCGCCCAGGTCTTCTGGAATGAGGTCTTCTCAGCAGATTATACTGAACAAGTCTTGCAAGAGGGAAGTGAGCAACATGAGACGGCACACTCACATAAGGGAACAAGACCTCCTTGAAACTATGGCGGTGAAGACATCTGGTTCTCTGGAGTAGTTCTGAAGGAGGCTCTACTCTGGCATCCCAAGTGTAAGCAGCAGATAACAGCGGCAGGGGGAGTTCACCTAGAACAGTCCCGTAGAGTGGCTGGGTGATTCTGTTTTGTTTGCAACAGTGAGGAGGCAAGTATAACTTCCTGACCTTCCTGAATATTTGGTATGCTACAAAGTATTTTTTTAAATAAAGCTCTAGCTAGAGTTTTCCTGTTAATTTATAATCATGAACCCTGACCAATAAAATACTTGCTTACATAAAGTGATTATTTTAATTTTATAAATTTTATGTTTCTGCTTAATTATATATCACAAACATAATTATATAATTCTTTATTTTTCTTGAAAAAAGTTGAGACAGAATTTTGATATGGTAAAATTGTAGACCTAGGGTGAATGGTTCCCTGAGTTTTGACAAACATCTACAACTGTGTAACCCACATCATTATCCAGAAATGAGATGTTTCCATCACTCCAGTAAGTTGCTACATGCCCTTCAAAGTAAATCCTCCCCTCCAGAGGATACCCTCATTTATATCAACTGCAATAAATCAGTCTGCCTGTTCTAAAACTTCTCATAAATAGAATTTCACAGCAAGTACACATCAGTGCATTAGTGTCTGACTCCTACACTTTAGGATAATGTTTTTGTGATTCATCCATGTTTTGGTGTGTATCAGTTTTATTGCTCAGTTGTATGAATACGGCACAATTTGCTGATCCATTCTCCTGCTGATAGACATTTGAGCTGTTTTCATTCCTTGGGTATTATGAATAGAGTTGCCACAAATATTTCTTTACAAGTCTTTCTACTGACATAAGTTTTCATTTCTCTTCACTAAATACCTAAGAGTGGAATTGCTGGCACATAGAGTAGACGAATGTTTAAGATTAGAAGAAACTTACAAACTGTTTTCCAAAATAGACGTACCATTTTACAGTTTTGCCGATAATGTCCTGAACTTCCAGTTGATTCATATCCTCATAAATGTTTGGCTTTCCCAGTACTTTTTAATTTTAACCATTCTAGACAGAGTATAGTGATATGTCACTGTAGCTTTACTTTGCATTTCCCTGATTATTACAATATTGATCACATTTTCATTTTATTATTGGCCACTTACATATCTTCCCTTAGGAAGAGTCTGAATTAAGTATTTTGGTTTTTTTTTTATTAAATTTTTATTTTTACTTAATTTTACTTTACAATACTGTATTGGTTTTGCCATACATTGACATGAATCCACCATGGGTGTACATGCGTTCCCAAACATGAACCTCCCTCCCCACAACATCTCTCTGGGTCATCCCCGTGCACCAGCCCCAAGCATGCTGCATCCTGAGTCGGACATAGACCAGCGATTCGATTCTTACATGATAGTATACATGTAACAATGCCATTCTCCCAAATCATCCCACCCTCTCCCTCTCCCTCTCCCTCTGAGTCCAAAAGTCCATTATACACATCTGTGTCTTTTTTCCTGTCTTGCATACAGGGTCGTCATTGCCATCTTTCTAAATTCCATATATATGTATTAGTATACTGTATTGGTGTTTTTCTTTCTGGCTTACTTCACTCTGTATAATCGGCTCCAGTTTCATCCATCTCATCAGAACTGATTCAAATGTATTCTTTTTAATGGCTGAGTAATACTCCATTGTGTATATGTACCACAGCTTTCTTATCCATTCATTTGCTGATGGACATCTAGGTTGTTTCCATGTCCTGGCTATTATAAACAGTACTGCGATGAACACTGGGGTACATGTGTCTCTTTCAATTCTGGTTTCCTCTGTGTGTATGCCCAGCAGTGGGATTGCTGGGTCATAAGGCAGTTCTATTTGCAATTTTTTAAGGAATCTCCATACTGTTCTCCAAAGTGGCTGTACTAGTTTGCATTCCCACCAACAGTGTAGGAGGGTTCTCTTTTCTCCACACCCTCTCCAGCATTTATTGCTTGCAGATTTTTGGATCGCAGCCATTCTGACTGGTGTGAAGTGGTACCTCATTGTGGTTTTGATTTGCATTTCTCTAATAATGAGTGATGTTGAGCATCTTCTCATGTGTTTGTTAGCCATCCATATGTCTTCTTTGGAGAAATGTCTATTTAGTTCTTTGGCCCATTTTTTGATTGGGTCGTTTATTTTTCTGGACTTGAGCTGCATAAGTTGCTTGTATATTTTTGAGATTAGTTGTTTGTCAGTTGCTTCATTTGCTATTATTTTCTCCCATTCAGAAGGCTGTCTTTTCACCTTGCTTATATTTCCCTTTGTTGTGCAGAAGCTTTTAATTTTAATTAGATCCCATTTGTTTATTTTTGCTTTTATTTCCAGTATTCTGGGAGGTGGATCATAGAGGATCCTGCTGTGATTTATGTCAGAGAGTGTTTTGCCTATATTCTCCTCTAGGAGTTTTATAATTTCTGGTCTTACATTTAGATCTTTAATCCATTTTGAGTTTATTTTTGTGTGTGGTGTTAGAAAGTGATCTAGTTTCATTCTTTTACAAGTGGTTGACCAGTTTTCCCAGCACCACTTGTTAAAGAGATTGTCTTTACTCCATTGTATATTCTTGCCTCCTTTGTCAAAGATAAGGTGTCCATATGTGTGTGGATTGATCTCTGGGCTTTCTATTTTGTTCCATTGATCTATATTTCTGTCTTTGTGCCAGTACCACACTGTCTTGATGACTGTGGCTTTGTAGTAGAGCCTGAAGTCAGGCAAGTTGATTCCTCCAGTTCCATTTTTCTTTCTCAAGATTGCTTTGGCTATTTGAGGTTTTTTGTATTTCCATACAAATCTTGAAATTATTTGTTCTAGTTCTGTGAAAAATATGGCTGGTAGCTTGATAGGGATTGCATTGAATTTGTAAATTGCTTTGGGTAGTGTACTCATTTGTACTATATTGATTCTTCCGATCCATGAACATGGTATATTTCTCCATCTATTAGTGTCCTCTTTGATTTCTTTCATCAGTGTTTTATAGTTTTCTATATATAGGCCTTTAGTTTCTTTAGGTAGATATATTCCTAAGCATTTTATTCTTTTCTTTGCAATGGTGAATGGAATTGTTTCCTTGATTTCTTTTTCTACTTTCTCATTATTAGTGTATAGGAATGCAAGGGATTTCTGTGTGTTGATTTTATATCCTGCAACTTTACTATATTCATTGATTAGCTCTAGTAATTTTCTGGTGGAGTCTTTAGGGTTTTCTATGTAGAGGATCATGTCATCTGCAAACAGTGAGAGTTTTACTTCTTCTTTTCCAATTTGGATTCCTTTTATTTCTTTTTCTGCTCTGATTGCTGTGGCCAAAACTTCCAGAACTATGTTGAAGAGTAGCAGTGAAAGTGGGCACCCTTGTCTTGTTCCTGACTTTAGGGGAAATGCTTTCAATTTTTCACCATTGAGGATAATGTTTGCTGTAGGTTTGTCATATATAGCTTTTATTATGCTGAGGTATGTTCCTTCTATTCCTGCTTTCTGGAGAGTTTTTATCATAAATGGATGTTGAATTTTGTCAAAGGCCTTCTCTGCATCTATTGAGATAATCATATGGTTTTTATTTTTCAATTTGTTAATGTGGTGAATTACATTGATTGATTTGCGGATATTGAAGAATCCTTGCATCCCTGGGATAAAGCCCACTTGATCATGGTGTATGATCTTTTAAATGTGTTGTTGGATTCTGATTGCTAGAATTTTGTTAAGGATTTTTGCATCTATGTTCATCAGTGATATTGGCCTGTAGTTTTCTTTTTTTGTAGTATCTTTGTCAAGTTTTGGTATTAGGGTGATGGTGGCCTCATAGAATGAGTTTGGAAGTTTACCTTCCTCTGCAATTTTCTGGAAGAGTTTGAGTAGGATAGGTGTTAGCTCTTCTTGAAATTTTTGGTAGAATTCAGCTGTGAAGCCGTCTGGACCTGGGCTTTTGTTTGCTGGAAGATTTCTGATTACAGTTTCAATTTCCGTGCTTGTGATGGGTCTGTTAAGATTTTCTATTTCTTCCTGGTTCAGTTTTGGAAAATTGTACTTTTCTAAGAATTTGTCCATTTCTTCCACGTTGTGCATTTTATTGGCATATAACTGCTGATAGTAGTCTCTTATGATCCTTCGTATTTCTGTGTTGTCTGTTGTGATCTCTCCATTTTCATTTCTAATTTTATTGATTTGATTTTTCTCTCTTTGCTTCTTGATGAGTCTGGCTAATGGTTTGTCAATTTTATTTATCCTTTCAAAGAACCAGCTTTTGGCTTTGTTGATTTTTGCTATGGTCTCTTTTGTTTCTTTTGCATTTATTTCTGCCCTAATTTTTAAGATTTCTTTCCTTCTATTAACTCTGGGGTTCTCCAGTTCTTCCTTTTCTAGTTGCTTTAGGTGTAGAGTTAGGTTATTTATTTGACTTTTTTCTTGTTTCTTGAGGTATGCCTGTATTGCTATGAACTTTCCTCTTAGCACTGCTTTTATAGTGTCCCACAGGTTTTGGGTTGTTGTGTTTTCATTTTCATTAGTTTCTATGCATATTTTGATTTCTTTTTTGATTTCTTCTGTGATTTGTTGGTTATTCAGAAGTGTGTTGTTCAACCTCCATATGTTGGAATTTTTAATAGTTTTTCTCCTGTAATTGAGATCTAATCTTAATGCATTATGGTCAGAAAAGATGCTTGGAATGATTTTTTATTTTTTTGAGTTTATCAAGTTTAGATTTATGGCCCAGGATGTGATCTATCCTGGAGAATGTTCCATGAGCACTTGAGAAAAAGGTGAAATTCATTGTTTTGGGGTGAAATGTCCTATAGATATCAATTAGGTCTAACTGGTCTAATGTATCATTTAAAGTTTGCTTTGTTGATTTTCTGTTTAGTTGATCTGCCCATAGGTGTGAGTGGGGTATTAAAGTCTCCCACTATTATTGTGTTATTGTTGATTTCCCCTTTCATACTTGTTAGCATTTGTCTTACATATTGCGGTGCTCCTATATTGGGTGCATATATATTTATAATTGTTATATCTTCTTCTTGGATTGTTCCTTTGATCATTATGTAGTGGCCTTCTTTGTCTCTCTTCACAGCCTTTGTTTTAAAGTCTATTTTATCGGATATGAGTATTGCTACTCCTGCTTTCTTTTGGTCTCTATTTGCATGGTGTATCTTTTTCCGGCCCTTCACTTTCAGTCTATATGTGTCCCTTGTTTTGAGGTGGGTCTCTTGTAAGCAGCATATAGAGGGGTCTTGTTTTTGTATCCATTCGGCCAGTCTTTGTCTTTTGGTTGGGACGTTCAACCCATTTACGTTTAAGGTAATTATTGATAAGTATGATCCTGTTACCATTTACTTTATTGTTTTGGGTTCGGGTTTATACACCCTTTTCGTGTTTCCTGTCTAGAGAATATCCTTTAGAATTTGTTGGAGAGCTGGTTTGGTGGTGCTGAATTCTCTCAGCTTTTGCTTGTCTGTAAAGCTTTTGATTTCTCCTTCGTATTTGAATGAGATCCTTCCTGGGTACAGTAATCTGGGCTGTAGGTTATTTTCTTTCATCACTTTAAGTATGTCTTGCCATTCCCTCCTGGCCTGAAGAGTTTCTATTGAAAGATCAGCTGTTATCCTTATGGGAATCCCCTTGTGTGTTATTTGTTGTTTTTCCCTTGCTGCTTTTAATATTTGTTCTTTGTGTTTGATCTTTGTTAATTTGATTAATATGTGTCTTAGGGTGTTTTGCCTTGGGTTTATCCTATTTGGAACTCTCTGTGTTTCTTGGACTTGGGTGATTATTTCCTTCCCCATTTTAGGGAAGTTTTCAACTATTATCTCCTCAAGGATTTTCTCATGGTCTTTCTTTTTGTCTTCTTCTTCTGGGACTCCTGTAATTCGAATGTTGGAGCGTTTCATATCGTCCTGGAGGTCTCTGAGATTGTCCTCATTTCTTTTAATTCATTTTTCTTGTTTCCTCTCTGACTCATTTATTTCTACCATTCTATCTTCTATTTCACTAATCCTATCTTCTGCCTCCATTATTCTGCTATTTGTTGCCTCCAGAGTGTTTCTGATCTCATTTATTGCGTTATTCATTATATATTGACTTTTTTATTTCTTCTAGGTCCTTGTTAAACCTTTCTTGCATCTTCTCAATCCTTGTCTCTAGGCGATTTATCTGTGATTCCATTTTGATTTCAAGATTTTGGATCATTTTCACTATCAATATTCGGAATTCTTTCTCAGGTAGATTCCCTACCTCTTCCTCTTTTGTTTGGTTTGGTGGGCAACTCTCCTGTTCCTTTCCCTGCTGAGTATTCCTCTGTCTCTTCATCTTGATTATACTGCTGCGTTTGGGGTGGCCTTTTTATATTCTGGTAATTTGTGGAGTTCTCTTTATTATGGAGCTTCCTCACTGTGGGTGGGGTTGTATCAGTGGCTTGTCTAGGTTTCCTGGTTAGGGAGGCTTGGGTTGGAGTTCTGGTGGGTGGAGCTGGGTTTCTTCTCTCTGGAGTGTAGTGGAGTGACCAGTAATGGGTTATGAGATGTCAAATGTTTTGGAGTAACTTTGAGCTGCCTGTATATTGAAGCTCAGGGGTGTGTTCCTGTGTTGCTGGAGAATTTGCATGGTATGTCTTGTTCTGGAACTTGTTGGTCCTTGGGTGGAGCTTGGTTTCAGTGTAGGTATGGAGGCAATTGATGAGCTCCTATTGCTTAATGTTCCCTGAATTCAGGAGTTCTCTGATGTTTTCAGGCTTTGGACTTAAGCCTCCTGCTTCTGGTTTTCAGTTTTATTTTTACAGTAGCCTCTAGACTTCTCCATCTATACAGCACCGATGATAAAACATCCAGGTTAAAGATGAAAAGTTTCTCCACATTGAGAGACACTCAGAGAGGTTCACTGTTTTTGAAGACAATGGTCTGCTTTTCTGGTTGCCTGATGTCCTCTGCCAGCCTACAGAAGTTGTTTTGTGGAGTTTGCTCAGCATTGAAATGTTCTTATGAGGAATTTGTGAGGGAGAAAGTGGTCTTCCCGTCCTATTCCTCTGCCATCTTAGGACCGCCCCCTCCTATTTTGTTTATTTTTAAATTGAGTTGTTCATAAGTCCTTTATCATCTGGGTAAATCTTTTGTGTATACACACACACATATATATATATAGTAAACATTCTCTCTTTGCCTTAAATATTTGTTTGTGTTTGTACATTTGGATGAATGGAAGTTTTTACTTTTCATGAGGTTCAATTTATCATTTAGTGTATACTTACTCATTTCTGTGTCTTGTCTAAAAATTCAATGCCTACTCCAAGATTACAAATGCATTCTGTTCCCCCCACCCGATAGCCTTAACAGCTCTAGCTTTTATGTTTATATATATGATTCAAATTGAATTAATTGTTTGTGTAAGACATGTGGTAGGAGTCAAAGCTATTTTTTCATGTGCATATCCAGTTGTTACAGCACTAATTGGTGAACAGAATTTCTTTATAGAATTGTTTTGGCACCTCTGTGATCAATCAAGTGAATATGTACATGCAGATCTGTCTTCATCATTCTTTTTGTCTACACTTATGCCAGAATTACACTTTTTAGATTATTACAGGCTTATAAGTAAGTCTGGGAATTAGGTAGCATACATCATCAAATTTGTTTCTTTTACAAAATCATCTTAGTTATTCTAAGTCCTTTGTACTTGCATATAATTTCTTAGAATCACTTTGGCAATTTCTATCAAAAAGCTTGCTAAGATTTTGATTGAGGTTGCATGGAATTTATAGAACACCTGGGGAATAATATTATCCATTTTTATCTTGCTTTTCACTTTTAGAGTTTATTTTATTAAAGTACAGTTGATTACAATGCTGTATTAATTTCTGCTGTGAAGCAAAGTGATTCAGTTTATATAAATATATATATGAATATATAACATATAATTCAGTTATATATATAAATACACACACACATACATTCTTTCATATTCTTTTCTATTATGGTTTATCACAGGATATTGAATATAATTCCCTGTACTATACAATAGGACTTTGTTGTTTATCCATTCTATATATAATAGTTTACCTATCTGCTACTCCCAAACTCCCGATTCATCCCTCATCCAAATAATAATATATTAACACACTATTGGATCTTCTAGTCTAATATTATGATATAGCTCTCCTCTTATTTAGTTCTTTGCTCAGAATTATCTTGTAATTCTTAGCTTATAAGTCTTCCATATCCATCAATAAATTACATTTATTTATAAGTATTTCGTGTTTTCATATTATTGAAAATGGTACTATTTTAAACATTTTATTTTCCAATTATTCATTGGTAATAAATAGAAATACAATTAATTTTTGTATACTGTAACATAACTAAATTAACTTACTGAGTTATTTTGTGGTTTACTGTATTTGTAGATTCCTTGAAATTCTCTACATAGAAAATCCTATCATTTGAGGATAAAGCAATTTTATTTTTTCCTTTCTGATCTGTATGACTTTGTGGTCATTTTTTTTCCTTTCACTGGTTAAGAACAGCAGTATAATGTTGAATAATGAGAATAGATGAGGAATGAGAGTAGAATCCTTGCACTCTTCTGGAATTTAAGATTAAGTGCTTAAAGGTTTACCATTATCATGTCAGCTGAGATTTTTTTTTTTAAAGACATCCTTCATCCAAGTGAGGAAGTTCCCCCTAATTTCTATTTGCTAACAGTCTGCTACCATAAATGTGCTGAACTAGAGTCTTCCTGCATCTATTAAAATGATCATATAATTTTTCTCCTTTATTCTATTCATTTGACAAATTACATTGAGTTCTGAATATTGAAACAATCTCACATTTTGGGAATAAACTCTACTTCACCAGGTTGTATTATCCTTTTCAAACATTGCTGATTTCTTTTGCTAATATATTGTCTATCTAATACACAGTCTACCTATATTGGTATCTCATGAACACAGACACTCTTATAAGGTTTGGTCAGGTTGGTGCTACCTTATTTTCTGAAAGTGTCTGTGAAAGTTTCCTCCTTACATAACTGATTACATATGGATATGGTATTTCATTTCTGGGAAGGTCTCTAATTATGAATTTAAATTATTTAACAAATATTCAAAAAAAAATTTTTTTGTCTCTGACCTTAAAATGTGCGTCCCTCAAGGAATTAGTTTGTTTAAATAATCAAATTTACTGTCAGAGTGTATTCACATTGTTTATATTATTCCTTCAGGATCTTCTAAACACTTGTAGGATGTATGGTAAAGTCCATAATTACTGATATTGATAATTCTGCTTCCTATTTTTTTGACTATTTCATCTAGGGGGTTATTAATTTTATTAAAATTTTCAAAGAAATCATTTTAAATTTTATTAATTACCTCCATTTCTATTCATTTTATTTATTTCTAATCTAAAATTTTTTCTGTTTATTTTGGGCTTAATTTACTTTTTTTTTCTAATTTTCCAAAATGGATTTATTCTAAACTTTTTTACTTCCTTATATAAGCATTTAAAATTTCAGCAATTCTTTAGTTATATTCACACTTCTTGATATATAACTTTTTCCTTATCACTCATTTTGAAATATTTTAACTATCCCTATGATTTTATGATATACTTAGAAGTGTGTTAATTTCCAAGTATTTAAGAATTTTCTAGACACCTTTGTAATGATTTCTAATTTCAGTCAGAGCACATAAATTATTTGAAACACTTACTCAGACATATTTTACAGTCCGGCAAATGATCTATCTTTATAAATGTTTCCTATGCACTTCAAAATAATTTATATTCTGCAGTTTGGGAAAGCAGCATTCCACATATTTAAGTATGATTAGCATGTCTGACAGTATTAATTCCTCTATATTCTTACCAAATTTTTTGTCTAATTGTTCTATCAATTAATGACAAGGAATATTAAAAACCACAAACTATAACTGTAGTTATATATATTTTAAGCTCTGTTTTAGGTGCATCCATACTTTTATAATTATTATATTTTCATGATGAATTGATTCTTTAAATCATTTAAAATATCTCTAACTATTGTTACATTTAAAATCCTAAAATGTACTTTGTGTAATATGTTAACATGATAATTCGAAGTATCTTTTGAGTAGTATTTAATGGGGCTATCTTTTTCTATTCTTTTATGTTCAGCCAATCTGTTTCCCATATTTGAAATGCATCTCTTATAATAGCATGTAATTATATTTTGCTTTTAATTCCCTATTGTCAATCTCTGCCAGTTAAAGTGTTTACTCCTTTTCTACTTAATACAATTATTGGTATAGTTGAGTTTTTAGCTACCATCCTGACGTTGGTTTACTATTTCTCCCATCTGTTCTTATCATTTTTCCATTTCCTGTCTTCATTTGGATAAATCGGTCCATTTTAAGTATTTGTTTTTATCCGCACTATTAGCTTTTTAGTTTTTCTCTTATTTTTTACTGGTAAAGTTGTTCTGTATTGCTTTAGGGATTACAATCTGCATTCTTAATTTACCAGAGTCTGTTTTAAAGTTTTAAAAGTACATTATGGTACTTCATGTGTAATATAAGGGTCTTACAAATATACCTCCCTTTTTCTTTCTTGGCCCATTGTCATAGGTTTTACATGTATTTAGTGCTGTAATATCCACAAATCTATTACTATTAATTTGCTCCATATAGCAAATTGGCTCTGAAATTAAGAGGGAAAAAAGGCAGTCTGAAAAAAAGGGGGAGCAGTCTGATATATTTATCCACACATTTGCTATTTATAATGATATTTCTTTTATGTTTATCTGTGTTTCTATCTGGTATCATTTTTCTTTAGTGCAAAACACTTCCTTTAATATTTATTATGTGCTATCCTTATGGCAGAAAGTGAAGAGGAACTAAAGAGCCTCTTGATGAAAGTGAAAGAGGAGAGTGAAAAAGTTGGCTTAAAGCTCAACATTCAGAAAACTAAGATCATGGCATCTGGTCCCAATACTTCATGGGAAATAGATGGAGGAACAGTGGAAAGAGTGTCAGACTTTATTTTGGGGGGCTCCAAAATCACTGCAGATGGTGATTGCAGCCATGAAATTAAAAGACGCTTACTCCTTGGAAGAAAATTTATGACCAACCTAGATAGCATATTCAAAAGCAGAGACATTACTTTGCCAACAAAGGTCCATCTAGTCAAGGCTATGGTTTTTCCAGTGGTCATGTACGGATGTGAGAGTTGGACTGTGAGGAAGGCTGAGCGCCGAAGAATTGATGCTTTTGAACTGTGCTGTTGGAGAAGACTCCTGAGAGTCCCTTGGACTGCAAGGAGATCCAACCAGTCCATTCTAAAGAAAATCAGTCCTGGGTTTTCTTTGGAAGGAATGATGCTAAAGCTGAAACTCCAGTACTTTGGCCACCTCATGCAAAGAGTTGACTCATTGGAAAAAGACTCTGATGCTGGGAGGGATTGGGGGCAGGAGGAGAAGGGGATGACAGAGGATGAGATGGCTGGATGGCATCACTGACTCGATGGATGTGAGTCTGAGTGAACTCTGGGAGTTGGTGATGGACAAGGAGGCCTGGCGTGCTGCAATTCATGGGGTGCAAGGAGTAGGAAACACGACTGAGCGACTGAATTGAACTGAGCTGAGCTGATCCTATATTGATAAAATTGCTCTGCCTGTGTTTATTTGAAAGGCTTCTATACTATATTGCCCTATTTCTTTTTATAGTATTAGAAAAATAAACCAGGCATTTAGTATACAGTAAGGTTAAAAGTGAAATGAAGGAGAAAATAGTGAGAGTTGTAGGAATGTGCAGAAGAGGCGCTTCACCCAGTCTTGAAGGAGTCAGGAAAAGTGTACAGTAAAAGTGATATTGTAACTATCTGAAAAATGAAAAGAAGCATATTGATGAGTAAGAGTAGAAATCAGTTATTTTTTGGTTTTTTTTTTTTTTTTGAAGCTAAGGACAATATGATTGGCCAAAATCCTATACTGCATTTATGTTGTTTCCTTTATCCCTCCCTTCTTTTAATTACCTATTTACTATTTTAAATAGCAGTATATTCGAATATTTCATGTTTGTATTTGCGCAGTTTACTCATAATAAAACTCCTATAATTATTTGAGGTGAAAGATACACACAATTTTTATATTTTAATCCAAGCTAAATGGTAACATTTTTCCTAGAATGGTTATACAAATTTGCATTCCCACCAGCAGCCTTTGAGAGTAACAGGCTTTACATTCCTGGACTTACTGCAGTCTCAGGTTCCTCATTAGCTTTTCCTCCTCTGTTATTGTTGGGGCCACCTGCAGATCTCCATCTTTCCCAATTCCCAGGAAAAGTCCAGACTAGAGGTTGGAGGCTTCCCAGACTCCTTCAGAGCATCATTCTTGACTTGTGATACAGATAAGCTTTTCTGCCAGGCGAACTCCATCTTATACCCTATATAAGTTCTGGCCTGATATGCCTCCTTGGTCCCCTGCTCTGATAAATAGCTTAGAATCTCAGTTTCCTACAAAATGAGCTTCCTACCTTACTTAAACTTTCTCCTCCTAGGAACTGAAGGTTTGCCTCTGGACCCCATGCCTTTGTCTGTATCCACCATGGAATGGTGAACAAAATCTTCTGATGTCAATTATTTCTCAGTACTTCTCAATGTCACCCACCCTGAAATCAAAGTCACTGTGCTCCATTTACTGATAAATAGTCTTCCTACAGGCCATCTCCAAGTACTTCGACTACATGCACATTTTTTAAAAAAAGCTTTAAGTCATAAAAATCTTCATTGCAATAACCAAATTCATTTCACACCTTCAATCACATCAGAGATATTCATACATATTGAACACAGAATAAAAATTTACAAGACAGACTAACCTAATTTCAACACAGCTTGAAATTCTTTGTTGTTACAGTGAAGACCCTTTGCTTGCTGCAAGTGAGTTATCAGAAAAAGAAATTCACTTTTAATGATCTCACATTTCATATATAAAAAAATAGCACCTGCCTATTCCATGTAAGAAAAAAAATTCTTCAATGATAAAAGATGCAAGAGAGGTTATATTTCGCTCAATTGTACATATTTTGGATATAAAAGCATACATTTGCATTTTATTTTCCTACTTTAATGTGCAAGATTTATACTACTGCATCATAAATCAGTGAAGACTTGTGCCTTTACTGGGTCTACCTATTAACAAAGTTTTCTGTGGAATACAGCTACATACAAGATGTAGACCTCATTAATCTTTAAGATATCCACAGAGAAGGTAAGGGTTAGGTACCTACACACATATTAGCTAACTCTATGCAGTGTTCTTATTTTAGGGTTTGGATATCTTTTGTGTTATGCAGATATAATCCTAATTTCCTCTTATTCCAATACTTTGCCCCACAGCCATATGGAATATCTGAAAAAGTCAACAAGGAATAGTGGGAAAACACATTTTAGTGTTATCTCCACCGCACACACTCACACACATGTGAAACACCTATGAGCAGGGTCATCGTTAATCTGTTCATAACACCAGCAACAGACATAAGATTCAGTGTGCATTCACAGGATGGAAGCCTACCAGCACTCGTCTGGCATCTTCTGGTGACCTTCTTTAGCCAGACCAGAGGATACAGTACAGAAACTTCAAGTTAGGAAGTGGTTTTCTTGATTGCTTGCCACCAATAGTAACCGGAAATATGAGATAGACACTCCTACAGATTTCCCTGACAGGGAGCATGAAAATTTACACCGTTAACTTTATTCCCTCAACTTAGGCCAAATATCCGAACCTCTCTTTCAAGTCTCATCTCAAATGTTGCTTCTTCCATGAAAATACTTCCTGATCTCCCAGAGCAAATGTGAAGACTCTAAAGGTGCTTTATATAAATCATAAGATAAATAAGAGTTGATAAGGCAGAGGACTTGGAGAGACCTATGGGATTAGAAAGGGCACTTCACTCAGAGAGACAGAGTCAGGAAAACTTTTCTGGGTCAGTGATACCCAAACTAACATTTCAAAGATAAAAAGAGCTAGACAGACAGGTGAGTTAGTTCTAAATGTTATTTAATGTTATTTAAAACCTTAATTACCTTGATTTGTTAAAGAAATTACCTCAATTTCTTAATTGAGTATGTACTGTGCACCAAACACTGGGTTGAATATTTTCAAAGCTTTAACATGTTTTCTCTGCTTAATAACTTTCTTTTACTCAGGATAAAGGCTATGGATTGTCCTTAACTTGTGTTCTGTTTCACATACCACTTATAACTCATCATGTTGACTTTCTTTTTACACTAATTTTATGGAATATAGTTGCTTTACAATGTTATGTTCATTTCTACTGCACAGCAAGATGAATCAGCCATAGTTATACATATATCCCCTCCTTTTTGGACTTCCTTCCCATTCAGGTCACCACAGTGCATTAAGTAGAGTTCCCTGTGATATACAGTACAATCTCACTAGTTATCTACTGTATATAGAGAATCAGTAGTGTACATGTGTCAATCCCAATCTCCCAAGTCCTACCAACCCCTGTGTCCCCCAGGTATCTACATGTTTGTTCTCTACACCTCTGTGTCTATTTCTGCTTTGCAAATAAGATGATCTATGCCATTTTTTCTGGATTTTACATATATGCATTAATATATGATATTTGCTTTTGTCTTTCTGAGTTACTTCATTCTATATGACATGCTCTAGAGCTATCCATGTCTCTACAAATGACCCAATTTGTCCTATTAAAATAAATCCAGATTGCAATCCCTCCCACCACCTCAGCTGCTTCCACGCCAACCTAAGCACCATATTCCCTTGACTGAATCATTGCAATAGCCTCCGAATTCATCTCTGCCTCTGGCTGCTGAGATGTCCTACACTTCAACTTTATTTTTTTTTATTTTACTTTATTTTACTTTACAATACTGTATTGGTTTTGCCATACATCAACATGAATCCACCACGGGTATAATTTCAACTTTAAATGTAAGCCAGATGATGTCACATCTCACTAAAACTCTATACTGCCCCATCCCCTTCCCCTCAGAAGAAAGGCAAAATCCCTTCAAAAGCTAGAAGATCCCACACAATCTGATCTCTGCCTTTCATTCCCTACCTCGTCTCATTTCCTAAAACTTTTCCCATCACGTCCACTGCCCCAGTCACAGCAGCCTTACTGTATTTTTGCAACATGTCAACCCTGCTCCTGCCTCAGGGCTTTGCATTGGCTGTCCTCTGTCCCTGAACAGCTCTTTCCAAAACATGAGCTGGCACTCTTCCTTACCTCCTTTGCTCAAATGGAACTTTCTCTTTGAAGCCTGTTCTGATTCCTGTATTTAAAAGTGTACCTCTGTCCCCAGTCCCTATTTCCAAATTACCTCTGCCCTGCTCTTTTTCCTCCCATATCATTCATCAGCTTATCATGCATGACACAATTCATTTCCTTATTATGTCTATTGTTTAGTTTCAAGCTTCTTTCCCTAGAAACTGATCTTACGGGTCATATGTCTTTGTCTATTTTATTCAAAAATATATACCAAGCATCTGTTTTAGTCTTTAGTATAGAGAAAAGTGAAAGTGTTGGTCACTATCATGTCCAACTCTTTTCGACCCCATGGACTGCAGCCTGCCAGGCTATCTGTCCATGGAATTCTCCAGGCAAGAATACTGGAGTGGGCTGCCATTCCCTCTCCTCAGGGGATCTTCCTGACCCAGGGATTGAACTGGGGTCTCCAGCACTGCATGCAGATTCTTTACCGTCTGAGCCACCGGGGAAACCTTAGCATAGAGAAGGCACTCAAACATTTTTTCATTGAATAAATTATGGAATCATTTCAATAAGACCTTGAAGTAGGAACTCTAAAAGGATTATTCTAAAAGGATCATTAACTACCTTATCTACTCTTGGCCAGTTATTGACCAAGTAAAGATTCAAATACAGTGAGGCTCCAGAGGTCAGACCCTTAGCCCTGGCTCCCAGTTTGTTACCCATCCTCAGCACTATCCTGTGATCCCTTTGGGACAGGGATGATATGTTTCTACATATCCAGTTATTGCTTCAGTGATATATACACAGTACTTTGTAAACAGTAGGTGCTCAACAATTATGTACCTCTGTTTGGCCAGCTTGTCCCAAGCAACACGACCTTTACTGCTACAATGCCTTCCTGCACTGGCTCTTGTAACATCTGCCCTAAGAACATACTACGCTCACCTAGGAGTCAGAGGAAAGATGTGAGTAAACCAAGGCCCACAGAGGTCCAGTAGCCTACCCAAGGCTATACTTAGAGATAACAGTCAAGACACTGCAGTCATTTCTCCATTTGTGACTTGAATTTTTAAATACAGACATATCTGTACCCTTCAAGTGCAAGTTAACAGAGGCAGGGACTTTTGATCTCTTCTATGTGTCTTGCAACAGATGTACCCCAATGGTAGGTACACCAGGTACCTAGGTACCTTTTTTATTAATAAATAAATAAATACTTGTTTATTTCCAACAAGGCCCGAGCTGAACTGGCACAAACAGGAGAACCAACATAATTTACCTGGATGGTCAGGCAGAGATAATGAGGGGAAGTAAAATATGAAACAGACTCAGGAAAGCAGCTAATAAGCAACCAATTTCACCTTTAAAAGAAATCACAGTTTCAGAGATGGAGTTGGAAGTTAAATAAAATTTGGAAAAAATTTTTTATCAATATTCTCCATGGTTTTCATTTTAATTTAAAGGGGAAAAAACAGCAAGGCCTTGAGCAAGACTGATAGACTGCTACGTGATCAATTCTTTCCTTGTCCCCATTGTAAAAACAAAACCATAAATTACAGTAATTCTTATTTTTGGCTAAATGATTTTCAGCAGCATGGCTGGATGGTGACAGCCCAAATAATCATGGATTCATCATTTCTCATAGCCCAGAATCACAGTACTAGAGCTGTTCTCCTTTGTCAAAAAATGGTGGCTCTCCCAGAGTAAATAATGTTTGAAAAAAAAAAGAGAGATAGAGAGAGAAAGAGGGAGAAACCTGGTAAATAATTCAAATTTTTCATTTGTGTTCAAATGACTTTTCCTCCCTTTCTACAAGCAGCTTTGGGATAATATCAATATCTGGTGATTGATAAGAAATGGCCTGATACTCTACAGCTTTTTAGCTTAATTTTCCCTTCTAATGAATGCCTTTTGATTTCTGCAAAACTCAAAAGTTTGCTTAGGACCTATGTTTATCTCACAAGCCTTTGAGACTGTGCCAGTGACCATAAGCAGATATTGCCTAAAAGGAAAATGTTACACAGTTTTGTAGCACAAGTGACTAAATTAAATCTGAAAGGAGGGAACAGAAAAAAAGGCATTAAAAGAGAAGGTGACAGAAGCCGGCCCCCATTTCATCCCTGCAGTCCTTTGATCTGGGATACTTTGCACAAGGGAGCCATGTTATATAAACTAAAACCATGACTCTCAAATATTACAGAGTTCTGTTTTTGATTGAAACTAATATGAATGCTTGGGTTTGTATCATACAGCAGCCCCAAAAGTTTCTTCTTTCCCTTATTTAAATCTCTTTCCCTCCCCCTCTCACAGACAGATTTATTCTAAGGAACTGGCTCATGTGATTTGTGTGGGCAGCCAAGACCAAAAGCCACAGAACAGACTAGAAATTCTTAGGTAGGAAGCTGGAACATTTCTGAGGTAAAACTCCCTCTTCCTCAGGGAAATCTCAGTTTTGTTCTTAAAGTTTTTCAACTAATTGTTATGAGCCCACCACTCATACCACTCCCACCACTGAGACACTCCTCTACGAATTTCCCTGGTGGCTCAGACGGTAAAGCATCTGCCTGCAACGCGGGAGACATGTGTTCGAACCCTGGGTCACAAAGATCCCCTGGAGAAGGAAATGGCAACCCACTCCTGTACTCTTGCTTGGAAAATCCTATGGATGGAGGAGCCTGGTAGGCTAACAGTCCTTGGGATTCCATAGAGTTGGACACAACTGAACGACTTCACTTTCTTTTCTTTCTTTTCCTCTACAAACTAACTATAGATGTTAACCACATCCACAAACGACCTTCATGGCAACATCTGGAATAGTATTTGAGGAACACATCAAATTAACCATCACTGGGAACTCAGAGTTTAGTGGAAGAGATAGACAGTGAATAGAAAACCACACATGATGTCAATCACAGCTATATGATGAGTACAGAGGAGTTAGACTAATCTAGGGATCGCAGAGTCTTCCCTACAAAGGTCCAGCAGAGACCTAATAAGTGAGCAGGAGTTAGGCCAGAGAAAAGGAATGGTATTTCAGCATTCCATAGGGCTTATTCAAAAGCCCTGAGTCCAGAATGAACCTGGCATATTTGAGAAATAGAAAAGGGGCCAGGGCAGCTAGAGCCTAATAAGTTTTGCACCCCAGTGTCCTTAGTGAACAAAAAAGAGTAACTTACAGAACTAAAAGCTTTGGTTTCCACTGGATTCAGGCACCTAGCCTGGTGTGCTTAAGATATCTTTGGGAGAAACAGACTTTTTCTTCTTCTATTGATGTTATGATTAAAATCTTCTTGTGGTCCTATTACATGTAGAATAAAGTGTTTGTCCTCCAAGAGTTTTTAGGATCAAATAGTGCCCTGCACCCTTGATAGCAACTCCTGCTACTTTTCTTCCTAACTACCAAACTCCCATTACGTCTTTAGTTCTCAACCTGGCCAGTACTAGTTCAGTCTCGGGGCCTTTGAACTTGCTCTTTCTTCTGCTCTCATCACCATTCCCCAAGATTTCACACAGCAGGCTCTTTCTGAGCGTTCAGATTTCAGCTGAAAATACCGCCTTCTCTGTCCTATTTTCTTTTTTAAGATGATGACTTTTAAGATTTACTTTCAGCAACTTTCTAATATGCAATACAGTATTACTAACTGTAGTACCCACTGCTGTACATTGCATCCCCATGTAATGGAATGGGGATGGAAATTTGTTCCTTTTGCCCCCCTTCACCTATTTCGCCAAGATGCCCCCTCCCCTAGTTTGGCTTCAGGCAACCAGCCTGTTTTCTATGAATTCATTTGTTTGGTTCTTTCTCCCTTCCTTCCTTCATTTATTTGGTTCTTTCTCTCTTCCCTCCTTTACTTATTTCTTTTCACATATAAGTGAGATCAGTTATTTTGTCTTTCTCTGACTTATTTCAATCAGAATAATGTCCTCAGGTTCAAATCTAAGGTCATGGAGGAAATCTGTCATGGAATCTGTCCCATTTTTGTCATCTGACTCTACGTATCCCATTTCTTTCCTTACTTTTTATCTCTATTCACTTGCATGAAAATTTCATAACAGCAGAGATTCTGAGAGTAAGCATTTAATACATAGTTCTGAAAATGTAGATATAATACTTTTGGTAAATAACCTTTGAATTATATTTATCTCCATAATGAAACTAATACTGCATATTTTGCCTGTCAACAAGACCACCAGACTATGCAATGGCATATTATTTAACATACTTGCAAATTGTGGAGGGACACAAAAGTGTTTCTTTTATATACAACTAGAGACTAAACTTTTTGTGGTTTCACTTTGGAATAGTTTTGTATTTCTGATTTTTGCTTGGCTTCTTTATCAGCAAATCCATGTCTCTCAAATTAAGGGGGAAAAAAAAGGAGCTAGAAGGGACATGATTTAAACAATGTCCCAGACAGGCTATTGCAAGGTAATGAGATATGAAGAAAAACTGTTATAAGACTGTCTGATTATAGAGCAGGAGACCCATTCTAGAATTATACCCATTTTTTCAGTTGAGGATAAACGTCACAAGCTCACAGTATAATAAATGAGTAAGAACAACACAAATTGTAGAGTAAGATGAATTGATGATCCAATCTTAGCAATTTGCTCAATTTTTATAAAATGGGTAGATAAAGGCACTTAGCAAAAAAAGGCTGTCATGAGAATTTAACTGGGACATATAAAAGCATATATCACTAGGTCTGCCACATAGTAAGTGCTAAAGTAATAATTATTATTATAGTAATAATAATTACTATCACAATAACATACAAAGAGTGAGCACAGCATTTTACACTTTCATGCCTTTCATACTGACAGTCTGTGTGTGATCCATTTAGGTGATACTCAAGGAGGTCTCAGAGAAGGCAATGGCACCCCACTCCGGTACTCTTGCGTGGAAAATCTCATGGGCAGAGGAGCCTGGTAGGCTGCAGTCTATGGCATCACTAAGAGTCAGACACGACTGAGCGACTTCACTTTCACTTTTCACTTTCATGCATTGGAGAAGGAAATGGCAACCCACTCCAGTGTTCTTGCCTGGAGAATCCCAGGGATGGGAGAGCCTGGTGGGCTGCTGTCTATGGGGTCACACGGAGTTGGACACGACTGACACGACTTAGCAGCAGCAGCAGCAAGGAGGTCTGGGAAGGAACTACTGAGTTATAGACAGGGACATAATGAAGACTGAGTAATGACTTTAACACAGCAAGTAAAAGCATTGCAGGAGCCTCCAGCCTCAACAGATCTAGGCAACAGTTCCAGAGCTCAGAATGCCTCTATACTTTTTTTAAGTTGTTTTCATCTCAGTAGAGAAGACACAGGCAAAGACAAATGTGAATTCCAAGATGAGAGTTGTCCTGCGAAGAATGATAATATCTACTAACTTTAAAAAGAAGTCAATTCTTAGATGTAGAAATGAACATATGGATACCAAAGGGGGAAGGAGGAGTAAGATCAATTGGGAGATTGGGATTGGCATATATACACTATTGATACTATGTATAAAATAGATGACTAATGAGAACCTGGGCTTCCCTAGTGGCCTAGATGGTAAAGAATCTTGCCTTCAATGCAGGAGACCTGGGTTCGATCCCTGGGTTGGCAAGATCCCCTGGAGAAGAGTATGGCAACCCATTTTAGTATCCTTGCCTGGAGAATCCCCAAGGACAGAGGAGCCTGGCGGGCTACAGTTCATGGGGTCGCAGAGTCAGACATGACTGAGTGGCTAAGCACAGCACACACAATGAGAACCTGCTGTCTAGCACAGGGAACTCCACTCAATACTCTGTGGTGCCCTGAGTAGGAAAGAAATCCAAATAAGAGAGGATATATGCAAACATACAGCTGTTTCACTTTGCTATATAACAGAAACTAACACAGCTTTGTAAAGTAACTATACTCCGACAAAGGATAACAATGAAGGAAAAAGAAGTCAACTCTCCCTGTTTCTCGGTGGAGTCACAGTCTGTCTAATGGGTGTCGCTATGGCTGCTATAACAAATGGCATGGCACTCTCCTGGCATCTTCCTTCACTTGATTAAACAGTTGATTCCTTGGTTCCCTCCTCCTTATTGATTTGCCTTCTGTACTCCTTTTAAAATCTGCCTCTTAAAAATGTCTAGTCTGTATGCAAGATCACAGAACCAGGACACCTGGCAAAAGAGGGGAATGCTGGCCTGCCCCCGTCTCAGCTTCCCCAGAGCCTCACTTTGGTGCCCCCTCGTGAGGTTAGCCCAACCCCTCTCCTCCCTACTCTTAGAACTGACTGCTATAGAGACTCTTAGAGCTGACTGCAAAAATAGAGAGACCACAGCCTTATAATTCTGAAACAACTGGCTTATTTGTTTGTGTGCCTGGCTGGCTTTTGACATAACATAACTTTAAACTTTTCATTAAAAAACAAACAAACAACAACAACAAAAAGTGGCCATGTCCCTTCTGGTAGAAAACCATGGCATCTTGTTAAATGTCAGAAATGTTTGGGAAGGCCAGGCTTAATGAAACTGAGTTCAGCTGAGTGCCTGCTGTCTTCTGGAACTGTTCTAAGAACTAAGGATACAACACAACATGGTGTAGTTCTTGCTCTTACACAAATCCTGCCTTTTAGGAATGACAGACCATGAAACAAGCAATTGCTTTACAGTGTCAATAGTTAGAACATTGAGTGATGGGAGCAAAAAGCCTACCTGCCCTAACCCAGATCAGAGGCTGGGGTGGGGAGGACTATGAATGGCTTCCTGGAGGAAGTAGGAACCAATCAGGGTATAGAAACTCTTCTCAACATACAATGTCTGAAGCTGACCTGCGAAAATAAGATTAGGAGCTGAGGCAAGAATGTAGAACCAGAGACATTATCTGAATCACTGGGTCACATGAAGACAAGTAGGGGCTTAAGTCAGGCTCACTTAGAGAAGACTTCTCATTGGTTTTTTTTACCTCTTTTGATTCTGAGAACAGCATGATCAACAGAGGGGACTGACAGGAGGACAGGGCAAGTACAGTCATGTACCTGAGATGGTGGGTTCAGAACTTACTGAAATCTGGTACCTGCCGGAACAGACAAGGGATGCTGAAATGGAAGTCAGCAGAATTACTAAAAGCCTGGGGAAAATATCATGTTTCTAAGACTCAAAGAGTCAGAGAAAGTTCTCAAGGCTGCGTACCACCAAAGCTTCAAGCATCTGCTGAGGCTCTTTAAATCATAGTGTGTGTCTAACTTAGAAGATACAACGATAGGGGGAGAATTTTATACAACTTATGTTGAAAAAGAAACTGAAGACCAGAAAGGAGTTTGGATACATTGTCAGGCTGGATATTCATTCTTTCTTGACTTAAAATGATATTTTATTATATATTATCTCCTTTACCAGAATACACTTAAAAGTGTATGCCAGATGGCTTCAATGAAAGATATTTTGCTTAAAAAAGTAAGAGAAGTTGTGGGTAGATCTCCACTGGATCCATGCCTAGAGAGACCTGTCCTCTTAAGAGGCTCAGAGGATTCCTGATAGCCCCAGGACCATTTACTTATGATCTGGCAGGCTTCCCAGGTGGCACAGTGTTAAAGAATCCTCCTACCATAAATGGATAAGGAAGTTGTGGTACATATACACAATGGAATATTAGTCAGCTATAAAAAAGAATGCATTTGAATCAGTTCTAATGAGGTGGATGAAACTGGAGCCTATTATACAGAGTGAAGTAAGTCAGAAAGAGAAACAGCAATACAGTATATTAACGCATATATGTGAAATTTAGAAAGATGGTAACCACGATTCTATATGCAAGGCAGCAAAAGAGACACAGATGTAAAGAACAGACTATTCGACTATGCGGGAGAAGGCAAGAGTGAGATGATATGAGAGAGTAGCACTGAAACATTTATATTACCATATCTAAAATAGAGGACCAGTGCAAGTTCGATGCATGAAACGGGGCACTCAAAGCTGGTGCTCTAGGACAACCCAGAGGGACGGGGTGGGGAGGGAGATGGAGGGGGTGGTGTTCAGGATGGGGGACACATCTGCACCCATGGCTGATTCATGTCAATGTGTGGCAAGGGCCACCACAGTATTGTGAAGTGACTATCCTCCAACTAAAAAAAAAAAATCCAGCTGCCAATGCAAGAGACTCAGTCAATCCCTGGGTCAGGAAGATCTCCTGGAGTGGGAAATGGCAACCCACTCTAGTATTCTTACCTTGAGAATCCCATGGACAGAAGAGCCCAGTGGGCTACAGCCTATGGGGCAGGATACAACTGAGCATGCGCGCACACACACACACACTCAGATATGCCGATGTGAGGCCACCTGGGCACTTTCAGGGCTTGAAAATAAACCAATTTCATGATGGCAAATGCCACTGGGAATCTTCACTTTAAAGAAGGAAGAGTAGCACAAAACAAAGTGAAGGAAATTCTCTGCATATACATAATTACATATATATATACCTACATATACAAATCTATACAGATACAATTTTCATATCATCTTAATTATTTTCTCTCTAAAATCTTTAGCAATATGGGAAAAGGACATAGTTCTGTGTATGTCTCCCTTTCATCGGGGTACAATTAGTCAGTCAAGGATTAAAATTCTCAAAATGTCCCTTTTTTTTTTTTTTAAATCTTTGAGTCTTTTGACTCAATTCTTAAGATATTCTGGATTCATTTCTAGCCTGGACAACTTCTTGGGAAGTATAAAAATCAGTCAACTTGGATTTTTTTTCCCTTAAGCACTTCTGTTAATATTCTTTTGTTTTAGTATTATAAGGTGATGGTATTTGAAAGCATAAAAGGGAGTTCTGGTAATTAAAATAATGAACTGGCAAGCACCTAGATAGCTACAATATACCAGGACTGCCATCTGATATAAAAAGAATCACACTAGCATCATCTTTTTATCTAGAAAAAAAAATAGTGAATATTAGATTTGTTACGTAACTGCCTATAAAATTTTAAGAAATTAAAAAAGATTTAACTACAAAAGGTCTTCATTTCTTCTTAGTTTCTCCTGGTTGGTAAGTTATAGTTTTGTCTTACTTCTCCCCTGTTTCCCACATGTATTCTTACGAGCCTCTTAATGACACAGTTTGATGTTCAACAATTGAATAAAGCATAATTTGAATGGGAATTCCCATTAACATCCACCATTCATTTACAGAGTCTGTTTTCCATTATCTCCCTATTACCCTCATGTACTGAGCTGATAATGCAGTACAAAATGTGCAATTATAAGTGCCCGTGGTGAATACTGCATTTGAAACTCAAGAGAATATTATTGCAGAAATTTGCATGTGGCAGTCTGACCAACCAAGGTTTCTGATTGTCTTCAAAATGTGTAAAGAAAATAATTTTTTAACTGATTTTACATTTTTTGAGCCATATCCCCACATCTTCCACTCCCGCACCCGCTTTTAGAAACTGCTTTGTGGTAAAACAAGAAGGCAACTGTATTCCAAGGCAAGATGCTCATTACAAAGTCTTACATACTCAGAGCATCATGGTTTTACCCACTTAGGGGTAAGAACAGCTCTTTGAACTCCATCCCAGTTGAATAAGATATCCATAATTAGAGCTAAATTACTTAAAATTCTATAAAGAATACCCCTGATCTAGTCTATTGGTAGAAGAAAACTTTTTAATGGCAGCCAAACTTGGGTTTTAAGCTCTTCCTCTCACTAGAATGATGAATCAGAAGGAAAATCAGTTTAGAATCAAGGCAGAGAAAGAAAGCTATAAAAAAAATAAAGACTTGTCTACTCTGTGCTATCAAGAGCTGCCCACTGGCTACACTACCATGTTTCAAGCATTACTCTCTGTAGAAAGAGATTTAAGAGACAGTCAAATGAGTATTTCCTATAGAATTTATAGTTATTGAAAAATGTCAGCCTAGCTACCAGGCTCAAATGATTATGGTAGGTAAGTGAGGTTCTGTGTGCATTTCTCTACAAAAAAAGAAACAGTGACCTCATAAATCCTGAAAACTCTGCCTCTTTTAAGTCAGCAGACATTTGAGCACTGCACTCTGCGCTAGATTCAGTGTGAAACCAAAGAACGAAACCTGGATTCATGGTTCCCACCACTGCAGAGCCTGTCTACCACCTAAAACACTTAACCTTTAGAATAAAATGTGAAAACTTAAACAGATCCAATACACACACACAAATATGTATGTGTGTATACACACACACACACACACACACACACATCCCATCTCTGTCATCTTTCCTAACTTTAGCCAGGGAAGAGCAGTTTCTATAAAATAAGTTTTCTCAGCTTATTTCTAGGAACTAGACACAAGCTTGAGACATAGATTTAAATACTGAAACGCTTTCAACAAAGTAGTGACCAAAAGAAACAGCATTTTTTACACAGATCCTAAGGTGATAAACTCTCAGTTCGAATTTAGGAGTTAGTTAATAATCATATTCAAACAAGATATAAGGGATGCATTAGCCAAAATTAATCAGATCATCAGGACATTTAGAACTCCTACTTCAAGGCAATTACAACAAAATATATTCATCAGCTACTAGTTAATTAAATGGAAATCAAACGAAAATATACTTTTCTGCCAGAAGACTGGAATCCTTGGCAGTGATTAACTGTATTGACCAAGGTACTTTTCATTAGATCTTCCCAGGAAGGGATGATTACAAGCAGTTAATAAAGACAAAATGCACAGATGTGGGTGGATAGTTGTGGTGGGGAGAAAAGCATGTGCCAGCACCTCCTCCATCCCCCTAGGCCATTCAGGTCCTAAATATCAAAGGTTCAAAGTAGATTTAGGCTCCTCTGGGTTTGCTCAAATTTTCTGTCCCCATTGGTTTATGAGTCTACCTTGTACACCTCCTCTGTAGCTCTCATCCTTTTTTATTTTCACCATAATCCTACCACTTAGCCTCACACTGAAAACCACAAAGATTCCTTCATTTTCTTAAAATAAACACTATCCCAGTACTCCTGAGTGTAACAACCTTTTGATTACAGTTTGGGGTAACAGGGAGTTTATAGCAACGCACAGTGATGACGAATACAAGTTTGAAGACTAGACTTTACTTCCCTGAAATTTCCAATCTATTCCCAACATAGACAAAATAAATTGTTCAGCATGTACGATCCTGTCTCCTGCCAAATTTCTCAAGCTCTTTCTCCTAACTCCAATCTCTAGCTTTTTCGCCCTTCCCAGACCCTCATTCTCCCATTCCCCTTCAACAGAGCTGCTGTGAGTAATAACAAAAACTTCCTGAGACTTGATTTTACAGTATCTAACTTTCAGAACACACCTTAGCGGAGGGACAACTCCTTCCATTATCAAAAAATCAATTATTATGGTATTTGCTCTAACAAAAGTTATCCTTCCTAACAGGAAGTTTGCCTTCCTTCAAGATCAAGAGGTTCATATCACTGCCTTGTTTTCAAAATAACACATTTTCTCTCCTTTTTTCATCATTCATTCTTTCAAAAAAGAGTTATTCAACACCTACTATGTAAACCACTATGCTAGGCTTTGGGTAAAATGAAACAGTTGAAAATAAGTGATACAACACAATATTATTGTATCAACTACTTAAATATTTTTTCCTGATCTCTATAATCATTATGAATATCCCAATGAGTGACTCAATTAATTTAGAAGCTTATTTTGGCTAATGACTAGTTGAAAAGTGGTTATTTGAATTTAACTGGTTCATTTTCAAAATAAAGAATCCTTTGCTTTCAACCAGCTATTTTAAATCTCTTGAAATGCCAAGTACAGCTTGAATATAACTGAAAAATATTATTCTATCGTATAACATATGCTCATGTCTAGGAAGCAATACAAACTTACTTCTTAAAGTTAGGACTAACAGCACAATGAAGATTTCTGGCCATGTCCTTCTGTTTTATGGAGAACTTCAGTCTCCATTCAAGTCATTTATTTTTTAAGAGTTTTTATATGGGTTCCAAACACTAGAGAATAGGTACCTAATAATGAATCTGAAGAATTAATATGATGCTTCTGAGGACCTGTAAATGCAATACTTAACAAGTATTTCTACCTTAAGGTGTACCAGTGGCCTTTTTTTCTGTTTTGGCAAATGTATCATGTGGAACGGACCCCACACAATAACAATAATCTTACTTTCTTCTTTGGAGAAATAGCATAATAACCCTCTCAAGTTCAGCGTGTGTGCTAGTCATGACCCAAGTGAGAGAAATATGATAGAGTTTGTGTCAGTTGAGCCAGAGTGAACCCCACAGGCTGGAAAATTATACTTCATCATAATGATATTTGAGCTGAAGTTTCCAGGTATCCACACTTAAGCAAATGAGTCACTGCTTGGGTAGCACCCTTGGAAGGTCCAGAATAGCCACAGAAAACCCAGCTCATTGCTAGAAAAAGTCAGGTTTTATGTCATGCCATTAAATTCCATTTCTTTCTATCAGATGTCAGGTTAATTTCCTCCCAGAAGGGACTCTCCCTCCTGGAATGATTTCATATCTTGTCCCAAGGGAAACAGGAGACAGAAAAGCATCTGAATGTAAAATTCTGCTCTGGAAATGACTGCCGGGGGAGAGATGGTATATAACAGCAAAAAGAAAGCCTTGGCTCAGGCCCCTTGGAGTAGTAACTTTCTTGACTCACTTGCCCTAACTGGCCATCTCTAGAAATGAAATCAAACATAGTGTATGTCTAAGCTCAGCCATCCTACAGGTTCCAAAGGGCATCATTACAGGATTTCGGGAGCAAAGCCAATCTCAGCAGATGGTGATGCAGGTGAAATTCAGTTTCTGTGGGTCCACCTTCCTGCCCCTAGTTTCCTTAAAATCCTTTCCTCCTAAAATGCCATTTCCTGAAAGCCTCATATCAATAACCTCAGATATACAGATGACACCACCCTAACGGTGAGCGGCAGCTGCGTGGTGCTGGAGCAGCGAGTGGCCAAGAGGAGATACCACACGTCCAAGGTCAGGAGCATCAGCCATGAGGACGTACTCCAAGTCCAAGGTCAGAGAAACCCCAGTAAGATGGTAGGTGCTGGGAGAGGCTATCAGAAGGCAGACAAACTGAAACCACAATCACAGAAAACTAACCAATCTAATTGCATGGACCACAGCCTTGTCTAATTCAACGAAACTATGAGCCATGCTATGTAGGGCCACCCAAGACAGACGGGTCAAGGTGGAGAGTTCTGACAAAATGAGGTCCACTGCAGAAGGGAATGGCAAACCACTTTAGTATTCTTGCCTTAAGAACCCTATGAATAATATGAAAAGGCAAAAATATAGGACACTGAAAGATGAACTCCCCAGGTCAGTAGATGCCCAATATGCTACTGGAGATCAGTGGAGAAATAACTCCAGAAAGAATGAGGAGATGGAGACAAAGCAAAAACATGACCCAGTTGTGGATGTGACTGGTGATGGAAACAAGGTCCAATGTCCTTTTCATGATAGGGGACTGGATTGCAAAAGTAGGAAGTCAAGAAACACCTGGAGTAACAGGCAAATTTGGCCTTGGAGTAGAGAATGAAGCAGGACAAAGGCTAATACAGTTTTGCCAGGAGAACGCACTGGTCATAGCAAACACCCTCTTTCAACAACACAAGAGAAGACTCTACACATGGACATCACCACATGGTCAACACTCATATCAGACTGGTTATATTCTTTGCAGACAAAAATGGAGAAGCTCTACGCTGTCAGCAAAAACAAGACCTGAAGCTGACAGTGGCTCAGATCATGAACTCCTTATTGCCAAATTCAGACTGAATAGAAGACAGTGAAGAAAACCACTGGACCATTCAGGTATGACCTAAATCAAACCCCTTATCACTATACAGTGGAAGTGAGAAGTAGATTTAAGGGACTAGATCTGATAGAGAGGGCCTGAAGAATTACGGACAGAGGTTCATGACATTGTACAGGCAACAGGGATCAAGACTGTCCTCAAGAAAAAGAAATGCAAAAATCAAAATGGCTGTCCGAGGAGGCCTTACAAATAGCTGTGAAAAGAAGAGAAGCGAAAAGCAAAGGAGAAAGGGAAAGATATACCCATTTTGAGTGCAGAGTTCCAAAGAATAGCAAGGAGAGATAAGAAAATCTTCCTCAGAGATCAGTGCAAAGAAGTAGAGGAAAACAATAAAATGGGAAAGACCAGAGATCTTCAAGAAAATTAGAGATAACAAGGGAACATTTCATGCAAAGATGGGCTTGATAAAGGACAGAAATGGTATGGACCTAACAGAAGCAGAAGATATTAAGAAGAGGTGGCAAGAATACACAGAAGAACTGTACAAAAAAGATCTTCACAACCAAGATAATCACGACGGTGTGATCACTCACCTAGAGCCTGACATCCTGGAATGTGAGGTCAAGTGGGCCTTAGGAAGCATAACTAGGAACAAAACTAGTGGAGGTGACGGAATTCCTGGGGAGCTATTTCAAATCCTAAAAGATGATGCTGTGAAAGTGCTGCACTCAATATGTCAGCAAATTTGGAAAACTCAGCAGTGGCCACAGGACTGGAAAAGGTCAGTTTTCATTCCAATCCCAAAGAAAGGCAATGCCAAAGAATGTCCAAACTACTGCAGGATTGATTACACTCATCCCACACGCTAGTAAAGTAATGCTCAAATTTCTCCAAGCCAGGCTCCAATAGTATGAGAACTGTGAACTTCCTGATGTTCAACCTGGTTTTAGAAAAGGCAGAGGAAACAGAGATCAAATTGCCAACATCTGCTGGATCATAAAAAAAGCAGGAGAGTTCCAGAAAAACATCTTAGTTCAGTTCAGTTGCTCAGTCGTGTCCAACTCTTTGCAACCCCATAAACTGCAGCACGTCAGGCCTCCCTGTCCATCACCAACTCCCGGAGTCCACCCAAACCCCTGTCCATTGAGTTGATGATACCATCCAACCATCTTATCCTCTGCCATCCCCTGCTCCTCCGGCCCCCAATCCCTCCCAGCATCAGAGTCTTTTTCAATGAGTCAGTTATTCACATTAGGTGGCCAAAATATTGGAGTTTCAGCATCAACATCAGTCCTTTCAACCATTTCTGCTTTATTGACTATGCCAAAGCCTTTGACTGTGTGGATCACAATAAACTGTGGAAAATTCTTCAAGCAATGGGAATATCAGACCACCTGACCTGCCTCTTGAGAAATCTGTATACAGGTCTGGAAGCAACAGTTAGAACTGGACATGGAACAACAGACTGGTTCCAAATATGAAAATGAGTATGTCAAAGCTGTATATTGTCACCCTGCTTATTTAACTTCTATGCAGAGTACATCATAAGAAACACTGGGCTGGAAGAAGCACAAGCTGGAATAAACATTGCTGGGAGAAATATCAATAATCTCAGATATGCAGATGATACCACCCTTATGGCAGAAAGTGAAGAAGAACTAAAGAGCCTCTTGATGAAAGTGAAAGAGGAGAGTGAAAAAGTTGGCTTAAAGCTCAACATTCAGAAAATGAAGATCATGGCATCTCGTCCCATCACTTCACAGCAAATAGATGGCGAAATGGTGGAAACAGTGGCTGACTTTATTTTTGGGGGCTCCAAAATCACTGCAGATGATGACAGCAGCCATGAAATTAAAAGATGTTTGCTCCTTGAAAGAAAAGCTATGACCAACCGAGACAGCATATTAAAAAGCAATGACATTACTTTGTCAACAAAGGTCCGTCTAGTCAAGGCTATAGTTTTTCCAGGAGTCATGTATGGATGTGAGAGTTGGACTATAAAGAAAGCTGAGTACTGAAGAATTGATGTTTTTGAACTGTGGTGTTGGAGAAGACTCTTGAGAGTCCTTTGGACTGCAAGGAGATCCAATCAGTCCATCCTAAAGGAGATCAGTCCTCAGTGTTCATTGGAAGGACTGATGTTCAAGCTGAAACTCCAATACTTTGGCCACCTGATGCAAAGAAATGACTCACTGGAAAGGACCCTGATGCTAGGTAAGATTGAAGGCAGGAGGAGAAGGGGACGACAGAGGATGAGAAGGTTGGATGGCATCACCAACTCAAAGAACACGAGTTTGAATAATCTCTGGGAGTTGATGATGGACAGGGAGGTCTGGCGTGCTGCAGTCCATGGGGTCGCAGAGGGTCAGACACATCAGAGCAACCGAACTGAACTGAAAAGCCTTTGTGCTTTCATGGGTCAAAGCCTTGTTGTGGTGAAGTGGCTTGCATAACTCAGTGAAGCTATGAGTCATGTTGTGCAGGGAAACCCAAGACAGACGAGTGACAGTGAAGACTTCTGATAAAACGTGGTCCACTGAAGGAGGAAATGGCAACTCACTCCAGTACTCGTGCCTCCAGAACCCCATGGATAGTATGAAAGGCAAAAGCTATGATGATGGAAATGAGTGACCCAGGTCAGAAGTTGTCCAGTAAGCTAATGGGGGAAGAGTAGAGGGCAATTACTAATAGCTCCAGAAAGAATGAAGCCACTTAGCCAAAGCAGAAATGACGCCCAGTTTTAGACATGTCTGGTGTTGAAAGTTAAGTCTGATCCTGGTAAAAACAACATTGAATAGGAACCTAGGATGTTAGGTGCATAAATCAAGGTAAATCAGACATGGTCAAGCAGGAGATGGCGAGAGTAAACACCAACATTTTAGGAATCAGTGAACTAAAATGGATGGGAATGGACGAATTAAGTTAGATGACCAATTACATCTACTACTGTGGGCAAGACTCCCTTAGAAGAAATGGAGTAGCCCTCATAATCAACAAAAGAGTCCAGAATGCAGTACTTGGGTGCAACTTCAAAAACACAATCGTGTCAGTTCATTCCCAAGGCAAATCATTCAACATCACAGTAATCCAAGTCTATGCCCAACCACCAATGCCAAAGAAGCTGAAGTTGAGTGGTTCTATGAAGACCTAAAACACCTTATAGAACTAACACTAAAAAAGATGTCCCTTCATCATAGGAGATTGGAATGCATAAGTAGAAAGTCAAGACATACCTAGAATAACAGGCAATTTTGGTCTTGGAGAACAAAATGAAGCAGGACAAAGGTTAACAGAGTTTTGTCAAGAGAATACACTTATCATAGCAAACACCCTTTTCCAACAACCTGAGAGATGACTCTGCACATGGACGCCACCAGATGGTCAACACCATAATCAGACTGATTATATTCTTTGCAGCCAAAGACGGAGAAGGGCTATAAGTCAGCAAAGAAAAAAAAAAAAAAAAAGACCAGGAGCTGACTGTGGCTCAGATCATGAACTCCTTATTGCAAAAGTCAGGATTAAATTGAAGAAAACAGAAAAAAACACTAGGCCATTCAGGTATGACCTAAATCAAATCCTTTATGATTATATAGATTCAAGGAATTAGATCTAATAGAGTGTTTGAAGAAATATGGGCGGAGGTCTGTAACACTATATAAGAGATAACAATCAAAAACATTCCTAAGAAAAGGAAATGCAGAAAGCAAAGTGGTTGTCTGAGGAGGCCTTACAAATAGCTGAGGAAAGAAGAGAAGTAAAAGGCAAGGGAGAAAGGAAAAGATAAACCCAATAGAATGCAGAGTTACAGAGAATAGCAAGCAGAGGTAAGAAGGCCTTCTTAAATGAACAATGCAAAGAAATAGAGAAAAACAATAGAATGTAAAAGACTACAGATCTCTTCAAGAAAATTAGAGACACCAAGGGAACATTTCATGCAAAAATGGGCACAATAAAGGACGGAAATGCTATGGATCTAACAGAAGCAGAAGATATTAAAAAGATGTGGCAAGAATATACAGAAGAACTGTACAAAAAATATCTTAATGGCCGGATAACCATGATGGTGTGGTCACTTACCTAGAGCCGGACAACCTGGAGTGTGAAGTCAAGTAGGCCTTAGGGAGCATTAGTATGAACAAAGCTAGCAGAGGTGATGGAATTCCACCTGAGCTATTTCAAATCCCAAAAGATAATTGTGTTAAAGTGCTGCACTTAATATGCCAGCAAATTCGGAAAGCTCAGCATTGGTCACAGGACTGGAAAATGTCAGTTTTCATCCCATTCCCAAAGAAGGGCAAAGCCAAAGAATGTTCAAACCACTGAACAATTGTGTCTATTTCACATACAAACAAGGTTATACTCAAAATCCTTCAAGCCTGGCTTCAACAGTACATGAACTGAGAACTTCCAGATGTACAAGCTAAATTTAGAAAAGGCAGAGGAACCAGAGCTCAAATTGCCAACATTCGTTGGATCATGGAGAAAGAAAGGGAATTCCAGAAAAACATCTACTTCTGCTTTATTGACTATGCTAAAGACTTTGACTGTGTGAATCACAACAAACTATGGGAGATTCTTAAAGAGATAGGAGTACCTGACCACCTTACCTGCCTCCTGAGAAACCTATATGCAGGTCAAGAAGCAACAGTTAGAACTGAATGTGGAACAATGGACTGGTTCACAATTGGGAAAGAAGTATGACAAGGCTGTATATTGTTACTCTGCTTATTTAGAGCACATCTAGTGAAATGCCAGGCTGAGTGAATCACAAGCTGGAATCAAGGAATTAAGACTGCTGAGAGATATATCAACAATCTCAGGTGTGCAGATGGCACCACTCTAATGGCATAAACAGAAGAGGAACTAAAGAGCCTTTTGATGAGAGTGAAAAGAGGAGAGTGGAAAAGCTAGCTTGAAACTCAATATTTAAAAAAAAAAAAAAACTAAGATCATGGCATTAGTCCCATCACTTCATGGCAAATAGGAGAAAAAGTGGAAGTAGCGACAGATTTTATTTTCTTGGGCTCCAAAATCACTAAGGATGGTGAATACAGCCATGAATTTTTTTTAAAGACACTTGCTTCTTGGAAGGAAAGCTAGGCAGTGTATTAAAAAGCAGAGATATTACTTTTCTGATAAAACTCTGTAGAGCTAAAGCTACGTCCAATATATTCCAGTAGCCATGTATGGATGTAAGAGTTGAACCATAAAGAAGACTGAGCACTGAAAAATTGATGCTTTGGAACTGTGATGTTTGAGAAGACTCTTGAGAGTCCCTTGGACTCAAGGAGATCAAACCAGTTAATCCTAAAGGAAATCAACCCTGAATGTTCACTGGAAGGACTGATGCTGAAGCTCCAATACTTTGGCCACCTGATATGAACAGCCAACTCATTGGAAAAGACCCAGATGATGGGAAAGATTAAAGACAAAAGGGGAAGGGTGCAGCAGAGGATGAGATGGTTAGACAGCATTACTGACTCAAAGGACATGGATCTGAGCAAACTCCAGGAGATAGTGGAGGGCAGAGGAGCCTGGCGTGCTGCAGTCCATGAAGTCCCAAAGAGTGACATGACCTAGTGACTGATCAAAAAATGACCACAAAAGCCTTCAAGAGCCAAAATAAATCTAATGATGGATTTTACAGATTCCCTGCTCCCAAAACATTACATTACAGGCCTTCCAAGGATTAGGTAAATCATGTCTGGTAGAATGCAATTGTAACTATACAAATGCGTGCAAAAGAGTCATTTGGTTCACACTTTTTTTTTAAGTCCCTCCCTCTACCATTTTCTAAATGTGTATTTCCTTTATATTTTAAATATTTTTGCATGGCAACCATTTTTAAAGGCTTTATTGAATTTGTTACACTATCGCTTCTGTTTTACATTTCAGTTTTTTGGTCATGAGGAATGTGCGATCTTAGCTCCCTCACCACGGATCAAATTCACAGTCCCAGCATTGGAAGGCAAAGTCTTAACCACTGGATTGCAAGGGAGGTCCCTATTTCATTCATCAATGAGCATTTTAGTTGAACATGGAGATCTCCCATTTTCACTGAGGGCTGACCATGTACCAGGCACAAAGTCTTCTAAATACAGTCTTGCATTTCATCTTCACAACAGCCCCACCAAGTAGGTATCATCATGTCTGTGTGACAAAGAAACTGAAGTGCAGAGAGATTGAGTAAATGACACAGGGAGCTAGGCAGGGTTGGTCCTGACTCCTCAAGTCTCTCTGTCTCCAGAGCTCAGCTCTGTCCAGTTCATCGCTTCACCACTCATCTGGCTCTGGGGATGTCTCAGGACACACAAGAAGGAACCACAAGGCCTCGTGGGACTCTAAGCTTCACCAGAACTCAGATCATTTACTCTTCACATTTACTTCATACCAAATACAATTTGGTATTTCTTATACGGCACAGCTCACTTTATTTATTTAACAATTTTTATTGGAGTATAGCTGATTTACAATGTTGTGTTAGGTTCAGATGTAGAGTGAAGTGTTTCAGTTATATATATACTCACTGTCTTTTAGACTCTTCCCATATAGGTCATTACAGAGTATTAAGTAGAGTTCGCTATGCTATACGGTAGTTCCTTATTGGTCAAGTCTTTATCTCCTCAAATCTTATTTTACTGCAGAGAAAGAAGGCTGAGAGGGGACATCAACGAATGATGTAATGTTCCATTCTGCGGGAAAATTCCCACTCACGTAATCAATATAGACTGTGACAGCAAACACACCCTTTACTGTAGAAACAAATCCTCAGAAAGAGAATTGTGGTCTCTGGAGGAAGAAGATAAAGATTTTCGGAGTCACACAGACTTTATAACCTAGCTTGTAACCACATTTAGCATCTTCTGACTCAGGAAGCTGAATCTATTACTCAAGGTTTCTAAACCAATGGATACAAAGGCCTTTTCTTATCTGTGAAATGAGGTTAGAACACCCTTCATTTATGAGTGAGAGTAAATTAAATAATGTCCCTTTGATATCTGGATGAGTAAATAGGCCTCCAATATGTCCCTTCTTCTCCTATTTCTTCTGCAAACCCACCCCTTGAAATCTGCATTCACCCCTCCTGACCGAAGTCTATCTTCTAATTAACACAGACCTCGATGGGATGAAATGCTTCCTGTGTCTTCTCTTGGTGCAGAGGTGAAATAGCAGCTGTGATGTACAGGAGCAATGCTGTGAATTATCTGGAAACACCTCAGAAGGCTTGTGAGTGTAATATTCCAGCTGGATTTTCCCATAAGTCAGAAATCATTAATCTTATCAGATTCCTCTCTCCTCTACTGCACTCCTTCTATTGATTAAAAGAAAAAAAGTCTGCTGTCCTTGTACAACAAAGCAGAATTGTGATAAATGCTGCTGAGTTAACAGGTTTTCAGTAGTATCACATCAAGCTGGGCATGAAGAATAAGAAATAGGAAACTTACCAGTTAAGGTCTTGAGATCAACTTCATTGTCTTTGGTTACCCTGCTGCGCTTTTTGGAAGGTCTGTAGTTTGAAAAGTAATTTGGCAACCCTACCAAATTTACCAAAACCCTAGCAAAAGATAAAAAGGTAAAAGTTACCTGCCTTGGTAGGTGTTCAGAATCTAATTTGGAATACTATTTCAGTGAAATAAAACACGTCTGAGATTAGAATCACAATTAAGATAAAGACATAACTCCTATTTTATTAATTCTGTTTGGGTTTTGAAGCATGAAAGCTCAGCAAATTAGAAGACTTAGGTTTAGGAGCATGCGAGAGCTAGGAAATTGTCTTAATTATTTCTCGGATTTGGCTCACTGAACAACCGTGTCTTTTCAATTTCTTTTGGAATTAGTGTAACATTTGCTGTCTTGGCATCAGAGATGCCAACATCAACCACCCTGACCCTCAGACTCAGTATGGGGCACAGTAGTCAAATTTCATTTTTATATGATCTACATATTTCCAAAATTAATTATCCCATCTCTATATGATCAAACAACTCTCAAGTGTCTTAGATTAGAACTTGCTTAAAGAGGCTTACCCTGATAAGCTATGCTTTTATTGGGGGAGAATTAGGAGTTATGATGAATGTACTAGAAGCTTCCACTTTCTATGTTCTTTGCTGTTATCTGGCTACTCAAAATCTGGATTGCCTAGTGCTGTCCCTCTTCACTGTTGTGATGGCACCTGGCAGTGGTAATTTAAGGTAGCATTTCCATTATGATGTCATGTTATACGCCAGAAAGAATTTTGCAAATGTAATTAAAATCCCTAATCAGTTGACTCTGCATTAACCAAAAGAGATCATACTTGGTGCTCTTCTCTTAGTTGGGTGAATAAAAGAAGGCAGACTTATGCAAAATGAAAAGAGATCCTTCTGATGGCCTTGAAAGAGTTAACTGCTATGTTGTGGAAAAAAGCCATGTAACGGGGACAGAGGGCAGCCTCTAAGAGCAGAGAATGGCCCCAGTTGATCACCTTAGAATGTGGAATCCTCACTCCTATAACCACAAGACACTAGATTCTGCCAGCAGTAAGGGAGCGTGAGAGAAGACTTTGAACCCCAGATGAGAACCCAGACATAGTCTTCTGAGACACCCAGAAAAAAACCCAACAGATCCCTGTTCAGACTTCTGACTCACAGAACTGAGCTGAGAATTGGACACTGTCATAATGTACTACTTCTGTGGTAATTTCTTATGTATAAATGGAAAACTAATACAGAACTCCCTGTTTTATATATTGACATAGATAAAGTGACCTACTGTGGTAACTGCACTGCATAATTAGCACAGGAAAATCCTCAAATGAAAAAACTAAGAACTAGATAGAAAGTTCTTTACAAAGTCAACCTTAGAATCCAGGTTACTCCGATCCAGATTCATTCTGTCTCACACCTAACGTAAAACATGCCAAATGAACAAAGACATTGACCCAGAACTTCCCTGCCTCTAACTAGTGTTCTCTTCCATTGAGCACGAATTGCTACCAGTGATGAGAAATGTAAATAAGGCCAAAGAAAGACACAGAAGAGCTCATACTGATAGTTCAGTGAACTAGTGTGTAACTTTCTGTATAAAAAGCTTCCATGAATCAAAACAGATAGGATGCACAGGCAATAATTAACTTTCATACATGAGTTGCGTTTAGATAATGCTCTGGAATGCATGCAGCTAACACCCCAAAGCAATCTGTAGGCTCAATTGAGTGAGAGATGAAAAGTTAGAGTACATAAAATATGCTTTCTAATAGTTTATCTTTCAAATAAAGACCAATATTAATCCCAATCTCTGTTTCGTTTTGAGGCTCACTCTGGTGGTGGTTATGGGCATAAGCTCTCAAGCCAGGAACCTGAGTTTAAATTTTGGGTCCACTATCTTCTAGGTGTATAAATATTAATCCATCTGTTTTAATTTTCTCACCTATAAGATGGAGATAATGAGTGTAAGTATCACATAGGGTCTATTTAACTGTGCTAATGTACAACCCCAAACAATGTCTAAAATAAGGCCAGCACTTGCACATGTTAGCCAGTCCCTAAATATTTGGTTTGAAAAAACAAATGTTCAGGCACATCAATTTTTCAAGTTCTTCTGTTATTGGGATTCTGACATACAAACTCAACCATAGTATGTATTTCCTTCAGTCATACTTCATTTTAAGTTGAAAAAGAAATGTGATATTTTACAAGTGCCAGTTTTGCTTAATTAAATTTAAAAATACCATGCTTCAGTAAAGCAATTCGGTGATTCAGATGGCACTCAAAGTAGATTAACAGACAATTTCACACCAACATTTTATAACGTGTTTTACTTGTTAAAGAATATTAGTGAATTACCATAGAGTTATTAAGTGTTAGGGAAGATGTTACCAAGACCATTAACACAAGAATTGTTCATCATTTTCCCCAAAACCGTGTGTTCTAGAAGTTCTCTAAAATTAGACTGGTAAGATTCTTAACTTGGTAAAGACACAAAAACATACATAGATGGACTAAAGAAATATGGAAAGGTTTGTAGGCAGCTGATAACATATTCAGAGAGCTCAAGATTACCTAGGGAAAACATTTAACCCCAAGATATTATGACTTATTGTCTGTAAAGACTTACCCACGCCTACTAGTAAAATATCAGCTTTATCTGGTAATAGAGCAAAGCACTCTACTGAAATTTAAACTCAACTATGGTGATGGGTATTTGTTAGTGGGTTGTAGTTAGATTTAAGCTAAATGATAGAAAACTTATCTATGAATAAATGGACAGGGATGCAAGATGAGAGCTGAGCATACATTTCCCAGAAGGGATTTTGACAAGAAATACCATAAATGGCTACTATGAGGGATTTTTATGAAACTCCAAAATTGAAGTCTGATATGATGGTTGAAACAGTTCTCAATCCTTCTGCATGTTTGCAGAGGTGCAATGAGTGAATTTCCAGACAGACTTGTGCATTCTGCATCTGGGCCCCTATAAAGCATGCAAATAAGATTGAGCCCATCACATATGGAGGACCAGTGGCACTCTGCTATTAGGATGCATAATTTCTCACTCCATTTATGACAAGTGACACAGACAAAGTGCAGTGTGTTATTGCCAAATGAAATAATGTCTACTGGTTCACTGCCTATAAGTTATCCAATAAAATTCTGCTTCTTCTGAAATTGAGCTGTCAACTGTCTACACAGAACAAGCTCCTCTATGACTTAGGATGATCAAGTTATCTGTGAGTTTGTTAATCTTTTTGTGTGTTATGCATACAACGGCAATGTTTCAGTCTTAAATTCAACTGTTGCCAAATTTCTGGCTGCAACTCAATGGAAAGCACTTCTCCAGGTCAGAAAACTACAGCAGTTAACAGTAGATTGCATTCATTATTTCATAACAGAAACATACAGAAGAAACAAGGAAAACATTTATATCTGGATTATCAAAATATTAGAAACTGTATCATGTCTCTATGTCAAGAACAGAGTCTCAATTATATTCAGCATAATGCAAATTCTAACGCAAAGATTAGGTCCTTCTAACTTAAGCAAGTAATTCATCCCAATATGTTAAACTCAAAACAAGACAGCTTTTATTGTTGGGCTTATAGTACACAATTTTATTTATCTGTCCTCCACATAATGGTTCTTATAAAGAAGTTACCTGTTGTGAAGCCACAAGTACCAATTTATGGGAAGTCATTCCTAAGAAAATATTAAATCCTTGTCCACAAGCTGAAGGAAATATCACCAAGGTTCTGAATAATCTAGCAAACCCAAAGGAATGCCAGAAATATTTTTTTGTTTCAGGCTCATCAAGTGGCATCAAAACACCACCTCATATTACAAATTTAGTTTCAGTATCCTCACCGTACTTACTAGTTCACATTAAGAGACTTTGTCTGTCTCAGTTACCGATAGATTCTGGCACTTTAGATAGAACCTGACATGTAGTAAATGCTCTATAAACACCGAACCTGACTTTGTTCCAGGCACTTTTAAAGGCAATTTACATGGATTAACTTATTTAATCTTTCAACCACCTGAGTAGATACTAGTCTTATTCTCATTTTATGGCCAGGGAAACTGAAGCCCTGGCAGTTTCAGCAATGCCCCCAACATAATACAGCTAGAAAGGAAAGAAAGCCAGGATATCCATGCTGGCCCCTCTGCTTTCCCTCCAGTCAGTGTATTCAGGCTGAATCAATCAGAGAGAAAGGATTTGTTGAAAAACATGGGTCTGTAGAGCAATTCTATCAAGAATCTGGACACAGAAATAACCTATGTTATTTCAATCCTCTCTACAAAATGGAAGAAGCAGGAAGACCACCAAGGTTTATGAATAGCATCATGAAATCACCCCTGTGCTCTAACAAGGCTTCTAGCCCCGAGAGCAAGCTCAACCTTTCGTTGCCTACAGTCTTGCATTGTTTCTAATAGATGACTCTTCACATGCTTCAGCAGAGGAGAAACGATACTGAACCAGGAACCAGGATATGATAATAACTACAATTTATTAAGCATGCACTGCAAGCCAGCCCTAGGCTAGACACTGTCCCTATGCTATATTATTTAATTTTCCCAAAAACTATATGGGATATATATATTTTGCCCCATACGAAGCAGACTGAGGTTAAGAAATCTGATATGGTAGAAAAGAGGTTTGGGTAGTCTACTGTATTTCACAAGCCCCCGGCTTCTCAATGAGGTTTTTGAGTTCAAATGTCACCTCTGCAGCAACTAACAAGGTAATGTTAATAATAATTATAAATTATCATCCAGATTTTCTCAAGACTGTTAAAGGAAAATATATGCAGAGTGAGCAGATTAGTCACTTAAGATACAGAGGAAAAGAAGGGAAGACTGTCCCCTTGTTAATTCAAACCAGAATTTGACTGAAGAATTGGATCAGATTCGGTATTTGGAATTCAGAATGGGCAAAGAAATTTATGGTCAAAAGTCCCTTCATTCTCCCTGCCACCATCCCAGTGGCTAGCCAGAAGTGCTGTGATAATGACCTTCAGAGGAGTTTGTCGACTTCCCTCCTGAGAGTGCATTCAAAAAAGGACCTCGGTGAGCAATGTTTGTTTAACAGCCTGACTCTCCAGAATGCAGATAGAAATCAATGACAGACAAGCACACCTTAGCACATCATAATGGCATGAAATTTCACTAAAAAGTCTAAATGAGCAAAGAGTTCAATTTCCAGAGTAGAGACTAGGCTGAGAAGGAACACAAGCAAGAAAAACTCCCGAAGTGCTCTAGGAACCAGGCTGACTCGATGGGAGATCTATTGTTTCCAAACCATTACAAAGGTGGAAGAAAGGAAAAGTCATTAGTGAGACCTCTTCATGACCCCAGCGGATGCTGAGTCTCTGCCAGAGGCTGAATGAAATTCTAGACAAGGAGAGGGAGAGAGAGAAGGTCATGCTTATGCAAACTCCTGTCCCTGAGAGCCTTGCTGATACAGAGCAGAAAGGAGGGGCAAGGCGAACAGGGATGGAGAAACAGGGAAATGAAGACACAGGAATAGGGGGATGGAAACTTCTGGGGTCTCTTTGAACAGGATGCATCAGTAAGAATGTAATAGCTCAAGGGTCTCCAGAGTGAGAAGGGGAGGGTAACACAGGGAGTCAGAAATTGTAAGATGAGGCATTTTAACAATTTTAAGTTCTGGGAACTCGTTACTTTTATCAGTGCATAATTCTAGGAGTCAAAGAGTCCAGCTATCTTTTTAAGCAGTCCACTTCTGTCCTTTCTTGCTCTCACTTCCCAGTTTTTAGAGTAATTATTTTCAACTTCTCTAGCTGTTTCTTCTGATGTTTACCATCTAATTTCTGCATAAGCTATCGGTTTGGCAATTTTGCGATTTTACAGTGACAGACATTATCTTCATTTCCTCCTTCTAAGTAAGGCAAGGTTTTTCCTCTGTGCTGATTATCACTGCCTCCCCAAACTCTGTCAGAGCTGCAAACCACTTTCCCAACAAGGTAGAACACATCCACACTTTTATCTACTTTTTTCCCTGGGGACATCGCTCATGGAGCCCAAGTCACACGCTGCAGTGGGCTGGGTCCCCTGTTGACGCGCTGCATGGCAGGGGTAATGAGCCTTCTCTTCTTTTTCCTTTCTCTCTGCTCTTGGGAGCCCTCTATTTTCTGGATTTCACACTTTATCATTTATTCTTTTATTTGCCCCTATTCACAGAGTGAAGCTGTAACAATGAATTCATGGACCGCTTGTCTGAAAATGTTGTTACTCCATCCTCACACTTGATTGTCTGGCTGAGAATGTAATTCCAGTTAGAAGCCATTTTGTTCAGGACAGGAAACATTTCTCTATTGTCATGCTATTGAGAATTTTGATGTCATTATCACTCCTGATCATGTGTGACCTGCTTCCCCCACCCCCGTCAATCTGGAAGTTTTAGAATTCTGTTTGCAATGCTGATGTTCTGCATATCCCTGATGATAGCGCTCAGCGTGGGTTTTCTCCCTGCATTCTGCTAGGCATACAGTGGGCCCTATTGATCTGGAAACACATAGCCTTCCATGAAGGGAAACGAATCGTTCTATCACATACAGGGTGGAAAATGTTAAAAATTCTAGATTCCACTAGCATCTTTTAGGACCTAGTTACCTCTGGGCCATGTTCCATTTGCTAGAGGCTGGGCAGTAAATTAGAGAAGAGGGCATTGAACTGGAACATGAGCACCAAGAGGACACCTTTGGGGCTCCTCCATCTTGGAGGCCTCCTACCACACCTTGCTTAAAAACAGACAAGAGGCATAATCTCACCACTTCATCTGCTTCTTATGAAAGCAAAACTGTGTTAGCTGGAAACAATACAAGGTTTCACTTTTGAGGGTAAGGATTCTCCTGAGATATCCTACAGGCAAAAGAAATTTTGTTCGACAAATACTTGATTTTCTTTTTCAGTCCGTTTTGGACCAGGGAATGAAGAGTCAAAAAAAAAAAATGCATGAATAAATACTGTGAAAATCCATAAAGTGTGTATTTAACAGAAGACTTTATTTCCCCAGATTGGCAACTACAATCATTCGATGAGATGACCTTATTCTACTAAGAGCATTAACAAGAAAAATCACTAAAGGAAAATTAAGGTGAAGATTAGGGTAATTAATCATTCCATTAATTTGAACAAAATAGTCATTTGTCTTAATAATTAAGATATGTAAGGATAAAAGATTACTTCTCCAAATTGTACCAATCAATGAATCAAAATTTCCCTACACTTTACCAAAAGAGACACTCATTATGAAAATGATTAGTCAAACTCAATAATCTTATTTCTCACAAAAAAAAAGCCTAAAAACCTAGAGAATAAAAGCTGAAGTTTGATGCTGTTGCCATAATTTTCATTTCCAATGGAAGAATCAGATAAATTATTTTGCATTGAACACAAACTAGTTAGCTAATTGAGTTTTTCTCACTCTTGAATTGACTATTACAGCTTACAAGACAACTAGCTTTCTTCTCACCATTTGCTGTATGATAGACTAAGAGTTCCCAAACTCTAAGAATGTATTTTGAGATTTTCATTCAAATGTATAATTGAACAGTTGTTCTTACCTCTAAGCATGTGTGTTTGTGTTGCATATACTTGTATTATAAATGCACAGTACTTTATACTAGTCTTCTCACAAAAAGTAAGTTGAAATCAATTCTTAAGTACAATATATAAGTTATTTTGACCTCAGTCAAAGGTGAGCAAATGTGTTAGAAATTGGTTGGGCATCATCTGACACCTTCCCTCTCAGTGTCAATAGCCCAGTTCCAAATTTCAAATTCCACACAGCTGCAGAAATTGGCCAGGCCTGGAGGCAGTTATATGGTAAATGAAATGTTGACCATGCTACTAAACTCAATTTTCCCTATTTTCTGATGGAGTATCTGATCATCCTGTGGTGTATTTTTACACCAGTGCTAAAATATTATTCCAAAATACATATGAGTTAAATATACACATGAAGTTACTTAAAAGAATTAAATGTGCATGTTTAGAAGGACAGGCATTTTCAAGCTCCATTATGTGACTATCACTGTACTAGGTATAATGAGAGAGAGGAGTGATAGACATTATAATCCAAAAGTTCACTGGTGAAACAAAGCACGTAAAAGAATTTCACAACAATATAAGCTATTCAATGTCTATTCCCCATATAATATTCTTTTGTACTATAAAACCTTGACATTACAATTCATGTTCTCTTCGGTACTTCACTAGTACCTAACATTGTAACTGGAATATCATAAATGCTTAAAAGATTGCTAATGGATGATGAACAAATCAATAAGTAAATTAATAAATAAATTTGCAAATGAACCAAATGCATGATGCAGATTGCTATGAGAGTTAGATGGAGGAAAACATTCTTATAGTCTGGAGGGGTAGGGAAACTATGTATGACAGGCAACTCTCTTCCCTTCTTCTGCTAAGGGAAGACATAGGGAAAAGATGGCCATCTATGAATCAGGAAGTGGGTCTTCACCAGACAACAAATCTGCTGGCTCCTTGATCTTGAACTTTTCAGCCTCCAGAACCACGAAAAATAAATAAGTGTTGTTTGTAAACCACCAGTCTATGCTATCTTTGTTAGAGCAGTCTGAACAGACTAAGACATGGATTTACTTAAATCTTGGAAAATTAGGAATACTCTGCTTAGCTAGAAAGAAGGCAGAGATGATATCAGCAGACTTGTCTTCCTGAGAAAATACCCTTCATTGTCTTTTCCAAACAGTCACACTTCTTCCACTATTTCATGACCTTAATGTTGCCTTTATAGATAATAATTAATTACTTGAGCTGGGTTGAAATCCTGCTTCCTCATTTCTAGCTGGGTGAGAATAACCAGCTGATTTAATTTCTGTCTCAATTTGTTATCTATATTTTAGGAGTTGTAATGGATTTTGATGAATTGTGAGGATTAAACGGCATATGGTATGAAGGGCTTAGTGTTTAGTACATAGGGAGCACTAAATAGGTGTTAGCTATTTTGGCAGAGATTGCCAGCTCTTCATTAAAGTCCACTCACCCCTTTCCATGCCACAGCATGAACTATCCTACATATGACACGATACTTGAGCTATGACTGGAAAGAAGCTATGCCCTCCAAGACAGTCTCAAGCCTTTTTGCACATTGCTGTGACCAAGTGACTAGTTCATAACTTATCACTGAAAAGAATTAGTGAAAATACACTTTCCCATTACAATTAGAGAAACTTCTGAGTTTTCATTGGGATTACCGTCAACTGGAAACAGCCAATGAAATACAATTTAGGTATCTTTTCAGAGAGACAGCACCAAAGCCATTGTGTTCATGTGTGTGCTAGGACAAGTTTTGAAGTCAGCACAATTAGAGAAATATATTCAGTGATCATCACGTCAAGACAGCAGGAACTAGATCTTTTCATGTGAAGGAGACTTGTTTTGAAAAGATAAACTGTATAAAAACGTGGATTTTTCTTAACTGGAACAATTTTTAAATACCCTTCAAGAACACTTACCATATTGCCAAGCCAAAAAAAAAAAAAAAAAAAGGCCACGCGTAATTGGTAAGATCATTGAGAATTTGTATGTATTAGTTGAAGGGGCTGCCATAATAACATACCACAGATTGGTTGGTTCAAACAATAGAAATTTGAAATCACAAACAATAGAAATATGAATCACAATGGGTGATTTCCATTCTGAAGCCTCTTTCCATGTCTGGTAGATGGCCATCTTCTTCCTGTGTCTTCACATGGTCTTCTCTCTGTACATGACTGTATTCTCATGGCCCCTTCATATATGGACATCAGTCATATAGGAGTAGGATTCATCATTCAGTTCAGTTGCTCAGTTGTGCCCGACTCTTTGCAACCCCATGAATCGCAGCACGCCAGGCCTCCCTGTCCATCACGAACTCCCAGAGTTCACTCAGACTCACGTCCATCAAGTCCGTGATGCCATCCAGCCATCTCATCCTGGGTCATCCCCTTCTCCTCCTGCCCCCAATCTCTCCCAGCATCAGAGTCTTTTCCAAATGAGTCAACTCTTCACATGAGGTGTCCAAAGTACTCATCATTACGACCTCGTTTAAACTTCATTATATCTTTAAAACCCTATCTCCAAATACAGCTACATTCTGAGCTACTAGGGGTGAGAACTTCAAAATAAAAATTAGGGGGGCACACAATTCAGTCCATAATATCCCACAACCTAGAAAAGGCCAAATTGAAAAAATTGAAGTACAGCACTTATCAGTAAAAGCATCTTCCTCAAAACTGTTGAGTATCTTTTCAAGTATGTTTCAGAGAGTAATGCACCTTATTCCCTTACAGTAGTGGGTAGAATACCACTATCACTCCCTGGTGCCAGTACCTAAACTTATTTCCTAGGTAACATATCTCTGAAAAATGCCCTTTTTGAAGCTATAGATACAAACGATACACTCAAAAAATAGAGTTAATCTACCAGTTATAACCTTGGCACACAAATTCTTGGTGCTCTCTGCAGATGTTTCACCTGTCACACATGACAACTTGCTCTGCTCTAAGAAAGAAAGAAGCTGTACATATCATGAGGTTTCTTTGCTTTATCTTGAAATCAGATAGCCAACAGCCCTGGGAGTGTCATCTGCTGCCCTGAAAATGGGCTCCCTCATCTAAACTAGGTTTTGTTTGGGAGTAAGCTGATTACAAAGATGCCCTCGGCACAGATGTCCCCTGGCTTACAACAGCATGAGTCTTGAAGAGCTTGATTGAAATTTGGGCAGAAATTGCATGTTTTTATGAGAAAAGTAAATCATATTCCCAGATTAGTCAGAAGGGGTGGAGTTCACTTATGTCTTGGCTCAGCTGGCAGCTATCTGGGCACTTAAGAATGAGGTAAATCATCTCACTGGAAGCTCTGCAGTCACCTTTACAAATGCTGCTCTGGACATCTGTAGATTCCACCAGCCAATTTGCCACATTGGGAGAAGAGATTAGAATCCACAATTTGTGAAAAACTTTCTAATGCTGCAGGAAGTGTTTCAGCAGGCTGAAGTTGGAAATGATAGTATCTAGTCAATTTTTCAGAAGTCTGCAGACACTCTGAAATACTATAAAAGTCTGATGAAAATTACTTCTGCTGAGATGGAAAAGGGATTCACAATTCTTTTTCTGAAAACATATATAGGGGCCAATGATGAAACTTCTGGAAAGATACCCTCATTGTTTTGAGGACAGGGGAAATGAAATCATGAATTCAACTCCAAAAGAAAGAGTCTTGGAAATCTTTCATGATTTCTAAGCATTTCATGAGACCAACTACCCTCAGATAACAAACAAAATATGAAAATGAATATTCAGTTTGCCTTGTATGCCTCTGTAAATGGGGGTTTTAGCTCTTATTCTTATGAAAAGAAAAGTCAAAATCAAATATCAAAGATGCCTGCATATTGCTATTTTAAAAACTCATCTTTATAATCTTACCATCTCATAGAAACAAACTAAGCAAAACTGGTATTATTGCAATTTAGATCTTTTTCAACATTTTTTTCCAGGAAGTAGGTATATTGTTAAGAAAAAAGGAGAGTGAAAAATTATAATTCTTTTTTTAAAATTATGTCTATTCTTCATTATGAAATAAATTCCCAATCAATGGCTTTCATTGCCATAATATTAGCTGTGTTTTAGGGACAGAAAACCGCCCTCATCAAACTGGTGGCATGTGCCCACAGAGACCCCAGAGTTACTATGGAGCAGGGAGTATGAGGTGCCGCCTATATCACCCTTTTGGAATTAAAGGATTTATTGCAAATATTGTATCTCAGTATCATCATTAATATTGAGTATGTCAGAGAAGAATAACTTGCCCTTAGTTCCAAGAGTTTCAAATGAAAAGAAACTGACCAAGGAAACAAACTTTGGAAGGACTGATGCTGAAGCTGAAACTCCAGTACTTGGCCACCTGATGTGAAGAGCCGACTCATTGGCAAAGACTCTTATATTGGAAAAGATTGAGGGCAGGAGGAAAGGGGGTGACAGAGGATGAGGTGGTCAGATGGCATCACTGACTCAATGGACATGATTTTGAGCAAACTCCAGGATATAGTGAAGGACAGGGAAGCCTAGGGTGCTGCAGTCCATGGGGTCACAAAGAGCTGGACATGACTGAGCAACTGAACAACAAGGAAATAAATCCACAGTCTTAGCCACATCTGAAATGTAGATTTTTTTAAACCCTTGACCTGGAAACTTATGCCTTATGCCCTAGAGAGAGGTATGGAAAGAAGTGAGCATATTTTGCCAGAGGAAGTATAAAAATCATTTATGAACAATGGACAGAATAGAGTGCTTTTTAAAACATGACATCTTCCCCCACATCAACCCAAGATAAGTCCTCAGTTGGCCTAACTTCTGGTTATTGTCAACAATTTGGAGAGGAAAAGACTAAGTGTTTCTATTTGTAATTTTACTGTCTCAGTTACCTACTGTCATCAAAATGCACTATAGTAATAATAATAAACAATCATGAAACCCCAGTGGCATACAGCTCCAAGTCTTTATTGCACATGTATCCAGGGTTAGCTCAGTGTCAGCTAAAAGTAATTAATTTTTTAAATCAATTTTTTATTGGAGCATAGTTGATTTACAATATTGTGTTAGTTTCTGCAGTACAGCAAAGTGGATTAGTCATATATATATTGATACATATATCCACTCTCCTCCAGACTCCACTTCTATATAGGTCATGAGACCGAGTCCCATGTGCTCTACAGTAGGTTCTTATTTATCTTTTATATACAGCAGTGTATATACATCAAGGGAGACATTTAATCTTAGTTGCAGGTGTTCACATGTCTACCATCAGCTGGTGGTTGGCTGAACTAAGATGGCCTCTGCTTTACACATCCCACTTTGCATATCTCTCTTCTTCTATCAAGCTAGACCAACCATGTTCTAATGGTAAAGTCAGAGACACAAGAGAAAGGGCAAGCATACTCAAGGTCCCTATTTTAATGCCAAGAATGGCATATTTTCACCCCCACCTCATCCTGGAGGACATTCATAACTAAGGGATATAATAATGCATGTATTCAGTCATGCACAACTCTCTTTGTCACTCATGGACTCGCCTGTCAACTGGCAAGAATACTGGAATACCCCATTTCCTACTCCAAGGAATCTTCCCAACCCAGGGACTGAACCTGCATCTCTTGAGTCTCCTGTGATAGCAGGTGGATTCTTTAGCACTGAACCATCTGGGAAGCCCAAGGAAGTATTAGAGAAGATAAACTCCATTTCTGTGAGAGTAACTGCTATGTCACATGGCAAAGGACATGGACACAGGGAGGAAAAAGATGCTGGAATTGTCAAAGCAGATTCCTACCCTTACCAAGGCTGCACACAGTGGAGAGAGGAACTTTCCAAAAGGAATCCAAATTGCCAAAGGAGGTTTAAGTTCAGTTCAGTTGCTCAGTCATGTTCGACCCTTTGCGACCCCATGAACCGCAGCACGCCAGGACTCCCTGTCCATTACCAACTCCCAGAGTCTACCCAAACTCATGTCCATTGAGTTGGTGATGCCATCCAACCATCTCATCCTGTGTCATCCCCGTCTCCTCCTGCCCTCAATCTTACCCAGCATCAGGGTCTTTTCAATTGAGTCAGCTCTTCGCATCAGGTGGCCAAAGTATTGGAGTTTCAGCTTCAACATCAGTCCTTCCAATGAACACCCAGGACTGATCTCCTTTAGGATTGATTGGTTGGATTTCCTTGAAGTCCACGGGACTCTCAAGAGTCTTCTCCAACACCACAGTTCAAAAGCATCAATTCTTCAGTGCTCAGCTTTCTTCACAGTCCAACTTTCACATCCATACATGACTGTTAACAAAACCATAGCCTTGACTAGATGGACCTTTGTTGCCAAAGTAATGTCTCTGCTTTTTAATATGCTATCTAGGTTGGTCATAACTTTCCTCCCAAGGAGTAAGCGTCTTTTAATTCCACAGCTGCAGTCACCATCTGCAGTGATTTTGGAGCCCAAAAAAATAAAGTCAGCCACTGTTTCCACTATTTCCCCATCTATTTTCCATGAAGTGATGGGACCAGATGCCATGATCTTAGTTTCCTGAATGTTGAGCTCTAAGCCAACTTTTTTACTCTCCTCTTTCACTTTCATCAAGAGGCTTTTTAGTTCTTCTTTACTTTCTGCAATAAGGGTAGTGTCATCTGCATATCTGGGGTTATTGATATTTCTCCCGGCAATCTTGATTCCAGCTCGTGCTTCTTCCAGCCCAGCGTTTCTCATGATGTACTCTGCATATAAGTTAAATCAGCAGGGTGACAATATACAGCCTTGACGTACTCCTTTTCCTATTTGGAACCAGTCTGTTGTTCCATGTCCAGTTCTAACAGTTGCTTCCTGACCTGCATACAGGTTTCTCAAGAGGCAGGTCAGGTGGTCTGGTATTCCCATCTCTCTCAGAATTTTCCACAGTTTATTGTGATCCACACAGTCAAAGGCTTTGACATAGTCGATAAAGCAGAAATAGATGTTTTTCTGGAACTCTCTTGCTTTTTCCATGATCCAGCGGATGTTGCCAATTTGATCTCTGGTTCCTCTGCCTTTTCTAAAACCAGCTTGAACATCAGGAAGTTCATGGTTCACGTATTGCTGAAGCCTGGCTTGGAGAATTTTGAGCATTACTTTACCAGCGTGTGGGATGAGTGCAATTGTGTGGTAGTTTGGGCATTCTTTGGCATTGCCTTTCTTTGGGATTGGAATGAAAACTGACCTTTTCCAAATTTGCTGAGTTCTCCAAATTTGCTGGCATATTGAGTGCAGCACTTTCACAGCATCATCTTTTAGGAGTTGAAATAGCTCCCCAGGAATTCTATCACCTCCACTAGCTTTGTTCATAGTGATGCTTCCTAAGGCCCACTTGACCTCACATTCCAGGATGTCTGGCTCTAGGTGAATGATCACACCATCGTGATTATCTGGGTCATGAAGATGTTTTTTGTATAGTTCTTCTGTATAATCTTGCCACCTCTTAATATATTCTGCTCCTATTAGGTCCATACCATTCCTCTTCTTTATCGTGCCCATCTTTGCATGAAACGTGCCCTCGGTATCTCTAACTTTCTTGAAGAGATCTCTAGTCTTTCCCATTCTATTGTTTTCCTCTATTTCTTTGCACTGATCTCTGAGGAAGGTTTTCTTATCTCTCCTTGCTATTCTTTGAAACTCTGCATTCAAATGGGTGTATCTTTCCTTTTCTCCTTTTCTATTTGCTTCTCTTCTTTTCACAGCTATTTGTAAGCCCTCCTCAGACAGACATTTTGCCATTTTTCTTCTTCCTTGGGGGTGGTCTTGATTCCTGTCTCCTGTACAATGTCACAAACCTCCATCCGTAGTTCACCAGGCACTCTATCAGATCTAGTCCCGTAAATCTATTTCTCACTTCCACTGTATAATCGTAAGGGATCTGATTTAGGTCATACCTGAATGGTCTCGTGGTTTTCCCCACTTTCTTCAATTTAAGTCTGAATTTGGCAATAAGGAGTTCATGATCTGAGCCACAGTCAGCTCCTGGTCTTGTTTTTGTTGACTGTATAGAGCTTCTCCATCTTTGGCTGCAAAGAATATGATCAATCTGATTTCGTGTTTTGGGGTTTTTTTGTGTGTGTGTTTGGGTTTTTCTAATGAAAGGGTCTAAAAGCTTCATCAGATTTTCATAAGATACTGAAAAGAACAACACACACAGAATCAGAACACAGGCTGGCAGTTCGGCCCCAATCATCTGTTAGATCTTGGACATAGTTCTGCACCATCTGGGCCCTAAACTACTTGTCTATAAAGGGAAAGGTTGCTTAGCTACTTGGCATTTATTGAGTAGGGCCTTGCATTATTCCTCCTTTCATAGAAGGCCTCTGTGGACATTGAACTTATATGAGAACTAAACACAAACTAATATTTAAAAAGTCAGCAGAGCTAGATAAAAGGGCAGACATAAAACCAGGCAATTAAAACCTGCGTCGACCCTTTATTAGCTGTGTGAATTGAGCAGTTTACTTAACTTCTCTGTGTTAGTTTCCTTATCTATAATATGAAAACAACAAAGTAGTATCTACCCTTCCAGCTGTTGTGCAGATAGCTGAGAGGCAGAAATCAGAGGACACTTACTGGAACTTCCTGTTCTAGCAACAAACCGAAGCTATGATCCCAGGAGAGGCTGCCAGGGCCCCAACACTGAGATCTTTTCATGCCCCACACCCTGCTTCTTCTCATCACCCCTTCAATCCTAGTAGCTGTGTATCAGAACACAGCTAGGAGAAGGCCAGTTCCATGACCATGCTCACTGACAGAAGGTAGCAGTGATGGAAAAAGGTCTTCTGCCTCACTCTGCCTTCCAAATCTCAAGTGAGTGCATGACATTAGCGACAATAAATTATATTCAGAACCACAGATGCAAAGGAGCCTAGGAAATGCAGGGTTCCTCTTTTACCTCTCCAATCGATGCAGTAGACCAGGGCACACACTCCCCGCAAGCAACACACTCATCGCATCATCTCAGGTTGTCTCAGGAGAACTGCAAGGAAATGAAGCCTTATTTCCTTTGAGGCAGAGATTGTGGGAGAGTTGGACTGTGAAGAAGGCTGAGAGCCGAAGAATGATGCTTTTGAACTGTGGTGTTGGAGAAGACTCTTGAGAGTCCCTTAGACTGCAAGGAGATCCAACCAGTCCATTCTGAAGGAGATCAGCCCTGGGATTTCTTTGGAAGGAATGATGCTAAAGTTGAAACTCCAGTACTTTGGCCACCTCATGCGAAGAGTTGACTCACTGGAGAAGACTCTGATGCTGGGAGGGATTGGGGGCAGAAGGAGAAGAGGACGACACAGGAGGAGATGGCTGGATGGCATCACCGACTCGATGGATGTGAGTCTGAGTGAACTCCGGGAGTTGGTGATGGACAGGGAGGCCTGGCATGCTGCGATTCATGGGGTCGCAAAGAGTCGGACATGACTAAGCGACTGAACTGAACTGAACTGAAGGCAAGGGGAGAGAGAGATAACCCAAAGGAGAGGATGGCTTTCTACAGATCCCACAGAGCACCACCACTGCCACCTTGGGAAAAAGAGCCAGAATATGCTCTTTTAGGCTCCACTTCATCTCTGAGAGACATTAAGCATGTTTAACCTCATTAAAATACTAACAGTATCCTCAAAGATGCTGGTGAAAAATTCATGAGCTAGTGGATATGAAAGCAATTTTGCAATAATAGCTGAAGTATTGAATTCCATTGAGGAATAATCTGAATTTGCAAGGTCAGGGAATGTACCCTATTCTTTGATATTCCCATGCATGGTGCCTGACCCAGAATTAGATGTCAATACATATTTATAGGATGTACCAACCAGAAAGTGCAATTCTGCTGTGAATGACAGAGTTAAATGGGGCTTGAGGAAGGGGAGGAAAGATAAAGCAATTCTTTTACAAAAATCATAACAGGACATCTATTGCCTCTGTGGAGAACTAGACTTCACCTTAATGATAGAAACATTTCTAAGTATTCACTAGTCCTCCTAATGAAGCACCAGTTCTAAGAAAACAGGATGTTATTGGCTTTTCAGCTTAAATCACTATTCAAAGCACATAGGCTTCTTATACTTTCTTACGTACTCCCTTATCTCATAAATTTATGAACCTCATCTTCATAAATGATAGCCTTCAGGATTAAACAGGAGAGGCATAATGTTGGTGGGTTCATCTGCTGCTTTGTAAGCTATTATATTACCTATACATGAAAGACAGGAGAGGCAATTTCCTATTTTTCTGGAATCAGACAACATCCCAAGTAAAGAGCAATAAATAGAGTAAAGCAAATAGTTCCTGAATCTCTGATGTGCCGCTCACTCTGCTAGGCACAAGACATAAGAACACTGTTAAAACAGACAGAGACTTCACATTAATTGACCTATGACAGGTCCACAGTATCGTCGTCACAGCTGCCACACATCCCCCCTCTGAACCAAATATTCTCACCTCCAAATTAGGCAATCTCCTGAACCATCCTGTAGGGCCGTTGAGATAACAGGACAAAAGTAAAACGGGAAAAGTGTAAAGCACTTACTACCTTGGGAGATTATTATTAATAATACTTAGCAATCAGTAGAGTTTTATTTATTGGAATAATCAGTTAATATTTGAAGACAAACATATGTTTCAAATACAAATTTCAATACATGAAAATGGCTTTCACCTTGATGAATCAATAATTGAACTTAGTAAACATCAATGCACTCATCTCACAGGCTAGCAAAGTAATGTTCAAAATTCTCCAAGCCAGGCATCAGCAGTACGTGAAACGTGAACTTCCAGATGTTCAAGCTGGTTTTAGAAAAGGCAGAGGAACCAGAGATCATATTGCCAACATCTGCTGGATCATTGAAAAAAGCAAGAGAGTTCCAAAAAAACATCTATTTCTGCTATATTGACTATGCCAACGCCTTCGACTATGTGGATCACAATAAACTGTGGAAAATTCTGAAAGAGATGGGAATACCAGACCACCTGACCTGCCTCTTGAGAAATCTATATGTAGGTCAGAAAGCAACAGTGAGAACTGGACATGGAACAACAGACTGGTTCTAAAAAGGAAAAGGAGTGTGTCAAGGCTGTATATTGTCACCCTGCTTATTTAACTTCTTTGCAGAGTACATCATGAGAAACGCTGGGCTGGAAGAAACACAAGCTGGAATCAAGATTGCCGGGAGAAATATCAATAACCTCAGATATGCAGATGACACTACTCTTATGGCAGAAAGTGAAGAGGAACTAAAAGGCCTCTTGATGAAAGTGAAAGAGGAGAGTGAAAAAGTTGGCCTAAAGCTCAACATTCAGAAAACTGAGATCATGGCATCTGGTCTCATCACTTCATGGCATATCGATGGGGAAACAGCGGCTGACTTTATTTTTTTGGGCTCCAAACTCACTGCAGATGGTGATTGCAGCCATGAAATTAAAAGATGCTTACTCCTTGGAAGGAAAGTTATGACCAACCTTGTCATTGCTAAGTCACTTCAGTCATGTCTGACTCTGTGCAACCCCATAGACTGCAGCCCACCAGGCTCCGCCGTCCCTGGGATTCTCCAGGCAAGAACACTGGAATGGGTTGCCATTTCCTTCCCCAACCTAGAGAGCATATTAAAAAGCGGAGACATTACTTTGCCAACAAAAGTTCGTCTAGTCAAGGCTATGGTTTTTCCAGTGGTCATTTATGGATGTGAGGGTTGGACTGTGAAGAAGGCTGAGCGCTGAAGAACTGATGCTTTTGAACTGTGGTGTTGGAGAAGACTTCTGAGAGTCCCTTGGACTGCAAGGAGATCCAACCAGTCCATTCTAAAAGGAGATCAGTCCTGGGTGTTCATTGGAAGGAATGATGCTAAAGCTGAAACTCCAGTACTTTGACTACCTCATGCGAAGAGTTGACTCATTGGAAAAGACTGATACTGGGAGGGATTGGGGGCAGGAGCAGAAGGGGACGACAGAGGATGAGATGGCTAGATGGCATCACCAACTCGATGGACATGAGTTTGAGTAAACTCTGGGAGTTGGTGACGGACAGGGAGGCCTGGCATGCTGTGATTCATGGGGTTGCAAAGAGTCAGACATGACTGAGTGACTGAACTGAACTGAAATATCAATGACATCTCAGAGGATATCAAGGAAAGCAAATAAGTACAATAAACAGTAAGATTCAGAATAAGAATCTCTACTAGAATTTATACTTTAAGTCTAGCTATCACCTTACTGGACTTCAAGTATAAATTCTAGAAATGTTTTTTTAAAATTAGCAACAGGTACTAAGAGTCTGTTTAAAAGTAAAGAGAATCTTTACAATAACTTTTATGAAAATTTTTCATTGCTTAAGCTAATAAAGACTATTGGATAAAATATCTCTAGAGAAAGAAAATCAGATTATGTGCATTATAAACTTTAGACTTAGAGACAGAAAAGTCAAATCTGGCTTATCTAAAAAAATTACAAATCGAGGAGCTAAATTTTGAATTACCACTGTTTGGATTTTAGTGTCTCATTAAAATAATTTTGCAAAATATAACTTTTCAATCTCTGAATGCCAGACTCCATATTGATTGTATCCTACAAATCTTCCGAGGTTATGATTCTTGCAGAGGAAATAATATTACTGACATCACCAAGAGTAGGTATTACTTTAGATGCAAGAGCAAGGACTTTAACATGGAAGAAAACTAGATTAAAGAAGTTTGCTATCATCACTCTAATAATAACAAAGGGTGATGGAAAAAATAATTATAGTGAGAACTTTCAACCACTGTCTAAGATATCAGAAAGGAAAGCTGAACTTGAGAAGCAGTGCTATTCAAAGATTATTGCTTCACCTCTATTTTATTTTTATTTTGCCTTAAGAATTCCACATGTGCCTATTCTCTCTCCTCTTAAAATCTTCCCTTGCCAACTGCATCATATGAGATTTTCTTCCCTCAAGAGTGTCTGAAAACAAACAAAAAACGGGTCTGCAAAACAGCATGTAGTTTTCATGGGTCTCCCTTCCTTGGTGTCTCCTTGTTTAAAGAATCTACTACTATGAGGAAAACAAAAATCAACATAGGGATATTCCAAAGTTCCTAAATCTAACAAAGTTCTCAATAAAATTAATCTCTATTCCCTAAGACTCGACTCTATGTGCCTACAGTGTCTGAAGCCCCACACAATTCCTTTCTTTCCTTTGACTCTGAGATAGGAATTCACCAACTTCTTTCAGTTTTTTTGTGAGGATGTTTACCAATCATTTACTTCTCTGTCCTCAGAACTATGCCCCACCTTTTCCCTAGTCTACTTGGAATTGCACAGGTGGTAATCCCCTGCCAGCCGTGTTTCTGGGTCCCCTTGCTTCCTGCCTCCAGGTGGGAAGCAAGGAGGAGACTGAAGGGCAGGAAGAAGAGAAAAAGGAAGCCATTGACCTCCCTCCACTCCCCTGCAGCAGGCACCTTCTCCTGCGAGGTTACATCTCTCTCTGGCTCGCCTGTGTGGCCCCAGATCCCAGCAAGCAGACCTATGTGTCCCCATGTCCCCTGGTGGACCAGCTCCCCTCCCTTCCCCTCCAACCCTCGGATTGGTAGCAGCTTCCCACAGTGGCAGTTTCTGAGGTTCCCTCGCCTCTGGTTGCACTTCCTAATACTTTCTTAAATGTAAGTAATAGATTCCTTTTATTAAATTGCTTGGCATGAATTCTTGTGAATGGCAGGCAGAATCCTCCCTGATAAAGGAAGATATGCTGGTGATCCTTTTTTCGTGAAAGGCCTCCAAAAGGGTCACTGAACTCCATGATACAAACATTTTTCAGATCTCTATTTCTGATTGCCACTGCAATCATTGGGAAAACCCTCAAAAGTCAGAGTAGGTGTTACTTCCAGGAAGGTCAGAGGACCCAGACTAGAGCTTCAACTTTCCCTCTGCACAGTGCTGGTGTCAGTTAGGTAGACTCTCAGACTGCACCTTACTCTGCAATGTGTACACTTCAGTTCTCTTAATTTCATACAAAGTGACATGCGAAACTAGTTCCAAGCTTCGCTCCATCCCCAGAATGCATGAGCATTGCCTCTTGATTCTTCCCATGTAGCAATTGCAGAGAACCCACCATGTTCGTATGATGAGCAAGGTAACCGTGTCACTGCTTCAGAAGCTTTAGATGTATCCTTTCCCTCAAATGTTTCTTCTGGAGCTTCCCTATAAGTCAATAGCAAACTTATTCTATGTGTTCCTCAGGTCCGAATCCCCAGTGTTACCCATAACACTATTTTCTGTCACATCCTAGATTTTACCCATAAGCAAGTCCAATTGGTAAGACTTCTCACATCTTCCATCCCACTGTAGTCCAAGCCAACCATCATCTCCCACCTGGATGACCGCACTGACTCCAAAATGATCTCTGCTTTTATTTTCACAGTCCTAACTCCTATAACCTTTTTTCAATACAGCAGCTAAAGAAACTCTTCCAAAAATGCCAACTATACTACATTACCCCTTTGCTTAAAATCCTCAGGTAGCTTACCAACATACTCGGAGCAAATTCGATGTCTTTATCAGGAGAACCGCAATATTTGACATAATCAGGCCACCCCTCTCTCCATCCTTATACCCTACCACTCTCCCTCTTTCTATCTCTGCAGCACAGGCATCTTCACTGATCCTTAAACATACAAGGAAGCTGCTCTATTCTACTATCATCATGAGAACCCCTTCCTAAATAAAAGAACAGAGATACAAAACAATATGGTCATTCATTAGAACATGAAAGTTAAGAGGAGGAGAAAATTTCCAAACATCCTGGGTAGCTTTCTTCCCCCTAGCCTTGGAGAAGGTCAAACACCTATAGAAGTGGTCAATATTGAGTTCCTGTGTTTCGAGACCTCTGTTCAAGCTCTGCCTCCTGTCCTCCAGTCAGAATCCTGTTGTTCCATCTAGATCCCTCTAAGTTTTATCTCTGACTCAGCTTTACCACTCACCCCAGCTTGAGTATGACTCTGTCTCTCTTATGTCTTTCATGCCTCTCTTTGCTCCGTAATTTGTGTTCTGAGAGCAGATCATACCTAATTCCAGCCCTGAAAATAACAGATTTTAAATAATGTAAGTCTCCATTTTTTGCACAGAGATAAAAGAATGAGGACCGTGCCACTGAATAGTGGAGAAGGCACTGGCACCCCACTCCAGTACTCTTGCCTGGAAAATCCCGTGGACGGAGGAGCCTGGAAGGCTGCATGCAGTCCCTGGGGTCGCTGAGGGTCGGACACGACTGAGCGGCTTCACTTTCACTTTTCACTTTCACGCATTGGAGAAGGAAAGGGCAGCCCACTCCAGTGTTCTTGCCTGGAGAATCCCAGGGACGGGGGAGCCTGGTGGGCTGCCGTCTATGGGGTCACACAGAGTTGGACACAACTAAAGTGACTTAGCAGCAGCAGCAGCCACTGAATAGCCAAAATAAGAACAAGGAACCATTATCAATACAGACCTATAATGAGAGTTGTAGGACGCTGCTTTCAGAATGAGCTACCTTGAGTTAAACCCCATGAAAATACAGAATTATATGCCCCTAAATCGTGTTTTATGAGCTTTAAATATCATTCCCCAAAGTCACTGGGACGGGGTAACATTTGAACCCTCTGGGCTGAAAAAAATATTCAGGAAAGTAACAGAATTTAAACAGAAACACAGGTAACATGGAGGAAAATGAAAAAGATGTATTGTGAAATCTAGATTCACAGGAAAGAGGCACACAGAAGATCAGAAATTCTTTCCACACCCTCTTCCCCCAGACTATTAGCAAGAAGGCAAAACATGCATGACCAGGATTCTCACTCTCACTCTTCTTCTGACGGAAGCTGCCAGCTGTTGAATTGGGAAGATAGTACCAAGTATGGATTCCCCACTCCACTAGGTTGAGGAGGAACTACTCCTGTACAAACAAGGCATAAACCTTAAATGACATGGGACATTTAGCCAAATCTCAGAAGAAAAAGCAGAACTGGGTTCAGTCACAAAGGTGGCACTCAGACCTAACAGGATTCCCCACTCCCTCCAAATGCTTCAGATTAAGTTAAAAAAAGGACAGTGCACTGTATCTCAGAGGAGGACGTTGAGAGGGTCAGATAGAAAAACTGGCATCAAGCAGAGTGCACCCCACTACTTACCAGAACAAACAGAATCCCCATGTTTAGCATAAGCAGGTATAAGAAGAAACAAAAAGATGGAAGGAAAATGGAGAGAAAAGAAATGAAAGTAAGAGAAAAGAAATGATGGAGAGAGACTGAGGATGAAACACACGGCAAAGATTTAGGAGGCCTCTCTTTTTTATGCCATGCACTCTCTGGAAGACTACAGACCCTTTCTTAGAATATTTTCCAATGCACAAAATAACATACATAATATTATAAAAGAATCTAATTATATTGTAAGTACAGCTGCCCAATATTAAAGCAACCAATTTGTGATACAAAGCATACACGTCTCTATTATTCCATTAAATGACAATATTGTGGTTACAGCAAGGGAAGGGAGTATGGGACGAATTGAGAAAGTAGCATGGACATATATACACTATTGTGTGTTAGAACAGATAGTTAGTAGGAAGTTGCTATATTACATAAAGAGTCCAGCCTGGCACTCTGTGACAACCTAAAGAGGAGGGACGGGGTTGGAGAAAAAGGCTCAAAAGGGAGTCATATATAATTATGACTGATTTGCATTATTGTACAGCAGAAACCAACTTATCACTGTAAAGCAATTATCCTCCAATTAAAAATAAATTTAAAAACAGCAATATACAGTGCTAGGTATGACAGTTTCATAAGCAGTGAGAAACGGGACATTTCAACACATCAGCAATGACGCTAATGTAACATGAAAGTATCTGTGGTTTCTATCGATGACTAGGGCACAGTACTGCTAATATTACCGAAGGATGTGGTCTAAATTCATAATGATAGACATGTTAAACTGTAGTTAGAGATTAATGAAATCAGAGATGCAATTTTTTTTTCCCTATCCAAATCCAACCTCAGCATTCTCTATAAAAATCCTTTGGGAGTCCATGGACCCTTATGATCAGAACTCCTGTAAAAAATGTATATAAAGCAAGGAACAAAAGAAAATTTTCCTAAGAATGCCTCACACTGAAACTGACTGGAAAGGATGCCTGTGGAAACTTTTGCTCAAGAGTTTCCTTTATATTCCTCTCCCTATAAAATAGTGAAATCTTCAAAAACTTCCCTCTTCTTAAAAAGAAGAGAAATATGGCTTTGCTCCTTGAAGAATAGCTCAGCTCAGTTACTCTGAGGATTGCTATCCCAGGGCTAAGTCATGGATTCCTTTACACATGCTTTGCTGTTGTTTTGAGTGGTTTGGGCTATGGTTTGGGTTTTCGTTTGTTTGCTATAATCTATAGAATGGAAACACAATATCTACCGCACAAGGGGGGTTGTTGCCCCTGACAAAATGAATTCTCAGTTTCCCTCCCTTTGCCTTGCTGAAACACCAATGATATCTTGAGACCAACCAGGTTTCTAGCAAAATATATAGTCCTAGCCACAGAGGATGAAAATTCGAGACCTGATGGAAGCAGATCCATCTTTATGACTTAAAAAGTAACACATAAGGTTTTGGCAGTATCAAACAGCACTGGACATTTAATTTCTCAATGCTGACATTTTATCTTTGGGGAGAAGCACATTTTATAGGGTTCATCTTTTTCTGAATAAAAAATTATGTTTGGATTTTTAATATGAATTACTTATTTCGAAAAGAGATCTTTAAAAATGCTGACAAGGGATTCTAAGAACACTTAAATTCTAAGGGCTGAATGGGTTCCAGCATTCATTAAAGTAATAGTGAAAGAAGATAGGCTGAAAGGACTACTTTCTTCTATCTGGAATTGTATACAAACCTTTTAAAGTGAGGGAAGCAGGGAACACAGGGGCTTAAGAATAATTCTCAATTTGGCAACAGAATCTCCTTCAGACAGGAGACAGTAGTCCAGAGTATATTAATGAATTTATGAAAAGAAGCTACATCATTGTGGTTTGGGAGATGATTTTAAAGCTTAGCAAAAATGTAAAATTAATTTTTGATTGTTGTTTCACATTCCTCTTCAAATCCCTACTCTGCTACTTAAAGAAAATCTGTGCTTCCTTCAGCTGGATGTATGTTGCTCCTCTTTCCAAACATTTATTCCGTTTGTTCAAATTGAAATTAATTCTTCTAAATATTTATCAAGCCTCTCTTAAATGGCAAAAACTGCTAGGAACTTGGAATTCAAAGTGGAATAGGAAATGGTCTTTCTCCTCAATGGGTTAAATAAGTCAGATGGCCCACATCAAAATGAATTGCAACAGACCCAAGTACGCATGGAAGAGACGCCTGCACTCCCGTGTTCACTGCATCACTGTGCATAATAACCAAGATAAGAAACAATCTAAGTGAGTCAGATAAATGGATATTTATATAATTCAGCCATGAATTATGAATGAATTAGACCATGAAAAAGAAGGAACTCTGACCTTAAGGCCCGTAGATGTCCTAAATGCTATTATGCTAAATGAAATAAAACAGAGAAAGACAAGCTCTGTACAGTATCGTTTACAAGAAGGATCTAAAAAAGTAAACCTCATAAAAACAGAGTAGAAGGGTGGTACCAGGGGCTAGAGGCAGGGGAAATGGGAAGAGTTTGCTTCAACTTGGTTGCGACTAGTCAATAAATAAGTCCTAAAGATCTCATATATGGCATGGTAATTACAACCAACAGTACTGTGTTATAAATGTCAAAGATGCTAAGAAACCATATCTTTTTAAAAAAATCTTTAAACCACTGTTTAATGTTTTAAACAACTGTCCTTGATAATAGCGAAATATATTTTACACGACAAATAGATCATAGATAGGAGGTGATAAAAAATAATACCCGAGCTCATTTATCATTAAAACATATCAGAAAGTGTTGCGCAACAAAGTTTAATTCACTGATAGTATGAAAAGATTAAAAAATACCATCCCTGCTCTCCAGAAATTCACAATTTGTTGGGGGGGTGGGGAGGGAGGACGGGAAATAACTAGTTCTAAGCAAATTGTGACAAGCAAATTTAAGTTCAGTTAGAAACTAGATCTTAATAGTTCTTACCACGAAAAAGAAATAATTATGTGACACAATACAGCTGTTAGCTAATGCTACAGTGAGCATCATATTGTGATATAAAAAAAGTATCAAATCAACACCTTAACTTACAATGTTATATTTCAACTATATCTCAATAATTATGAATTATATATTTAAAATACTTACCTAAAATAAAAATATACCCATGGATGGGTGAATAAATGGACAAAGAAAAATATAGGATATACATACAATGGAATATTATTCAGCCTTAAAGAAAACGCTGTCGTATGTCATAACATGGATGAATCTTGAGGCTATTATGCTAAGTAAAAAAAGCCAGTCACAAAATGACACTCATGTACTGCACGATGTCACTTATCTAGGTATTCAAAGTAGTTAAACTCATAGAAACAGACAATAAAATGGTTGGCAGGGGGAAGGGAAGTGGGGAGTTGTTATATGCATGTAGTGTTTCAGTCACACAGGATTGGAGTGCCTTGGAGGTCTGTGGCACAAAGATGTGTCTGTGGTTGACAATTCTGTGCTCTACACTTGGAAACTTGGGAGGGTGATTTCATGTGATATGGGGGTTTTTGCTACAATAAAATATAAGACATAACAGCAACTGAACGTATAAGGCTGGAGCATCAGGCCAATGGAAGGAGCAAAAGTCTCCACCTGGGAGATCAAGGAGGGCTTCCTGAGAAGGAGCGATCATAGCAGTTCACCAGGCATGAAGATGGGAGGGGAAAGGGCCCAGGCCAAAAGGTATGATGCAGTGAAGGCCTTGATTTCTGTAAGGAGTTCCAGAAGCTAGCACAGAGCTGGCATTAGGCACTGCCAAAGAGGGGTCTGCTGAGTTGGAGAGGAAGCAAATGTGGGACCAGGTGCACTGAGCTGAGACATTCTCATCATAAAGATCGTCCTTGAGACAGCACAAACCCTGGGATCTACGCTTGAGCTGCCATAACAAAATATCACAAATAAATAACAGACATTTATTTCTCTCAGTTTTGGAGGCTGAGAAGTCTAAGGTCAAGGTGTCAGCAGATTCAATTCCTGGTGGAGGTCCCTCTGCCTGGCTTGCCAACTTCTCATTGTGTCCCCACTTATCACAGAGAGACAGCTTTGCCTGCTCTTCCTCTTCTTCTAAAGACACTAGTTCCCTCATCACAACCTCGTCAAAACCAAACTACCTCAAAATATCTCACCTCTAAGTACATCACCTTGAGGGTTAAGGCTTCAGCATATGAGATGGGGGTACAGGACACAACGACTGCGTGACTGAACTGAATACTCGGCTTCATGGACAGCAGGCAGCTGATACAATGTATGTACAAGAAAGAGCACTAATCACACATTTCAGAATAGAAACAGAGCATGACTCCCAGATCAGTGCAACAAGTAACACAGGACCAAAAGGACACCCTGGGATGCTAGTGTTGTCTGGGGGGTAAGAATTTGTGTTCTAGATTCTGACTGAGGCGGAGTCAAACCCTGGCTCTTAGCAGCCATGTGACCTTAATGTTTCTGATCCTCCAGTTCCTCCTCTGTGAGACAACAGTGATGATAATAATATCTACACCATAAGGGATCTTGGAAGACCTAAATAGGAAATGCTCAGGATAGTGCTTGCCAGAAAATAAACACTCAGTAAACATTACTGTGGTTGCTTTTATTATTATCTGTTCCAGATATTATAGGGTTTTCTCTGGTGGCTCAGTTGGGAAAGAATCCGCCTGCAATGTGGGAAACCCAGGTTCAATCCCTGGTTTGGGAGATCCCTTGGAGAAGGAAACAGCAACCTACTCCAGTATTCTTGGCTGGAAAGTCCCGTGGACAGAAGAGCCTAGTGGGCTACAATCCATCTACAGTCCATGGGGTCACAAAGAGCTGGACACAACTTAGCGACTATACCGCCACCACCAGATATTATAAGTCACTCACAGAAAAGCAGAATTAAAGATTATGTCACAAGTTGACGTTTGCAAGCATATTACTTGGTATCCATCATGTTTTGGAAGCTATCAATGAAGGAAACCTAGGCAAGGCATTTGGACACATATACACACACCCAAACACACCCACACATACCCCAACAAACAAACTTGTGAGCAGCAAAATGAAGTGAATCCACCCTAATGCAAACTGCCTTAATAAATTACATATTTGCAGAAATGTTCACACATTTATGTAACACTTTATTAAATATCTTTAGTATTTCTGTTAAAACAAAAATAAAATGTTATCACTGCTTAGACCTTATAAATGTTTAAGAGCTTCAGTTCATTTAGTTCACTTTTGTTTTTTAATTGGCACAAGTTTATTTTCCGCTTCTTAGCTAAAACATATCCAAAGAATGCATTATCCAAAGTAATTTCATTACTGGAAGAATCTTCATAAAGATGTTTCTGAAGTCCCATGGTTTTATACAATCTGCACTTTGTTCAGCAGCTTTCAGGACAAAAACATCTCCAATTTTAGGGCCAGAAACACTTTAAAAGCCTTTTCCCACCTGTGCTTCTTCTCATAGATGAGTTATGCCTCTCCATGGGTGAGAGGTCTGTTCAAACTCCCAACCCAATTTTAGACTCAGACAAGCTGGACCCACTGAATGAAAACACAGGAAGCTGCTCTCAAACAGGAATTTCTCGGGGAAAGCTGCATCTCTCTACCCTGCTTCCCTACTGTCCTTTTAATTCTAGACTATGAAATACCAGAGTTGAAAGAAGCTTTATATACTCCTTAATTACAGAGTAGAGAAATTAGGCTACAGCTAGAGGAAGGGAGTGCCCAGGAGCATAAAGCCTCTGGAAAGGTCAGGACAAGTCCCAGAGACCTGCTCCCTCTACTGTATAACCCTGTATCCCGAACACCTACTCCCCATCAATAAAGCAAAAACATTCATTTATACTCGCTTCCTATGTGGGCCAGTGGTAAAGAATCTGTCTGCCAATGCAGGAGCCGCAGAGGCAAGCCACTCCAGTACTCTTGCCTGGCAAATCCCATGGGTGGAGGAGCCTGGTAGGCTGCAATCCATGGGGTTGCTAGGAGTCGTACATGACTGAGTGACTTCACTTTCATGCATTGGAGAAGGAAATGGCAGCCCACTCCAATGTTCTTGCCTGGAGAATCCCAGGGATGGGGGAACCTGGTGGGCTGCCATCTATGGGGTCGCACAGAGTCAGACACAACTGAAGCGACTTAGCAGCAGCAGCAGAGGAAGGGAGTGTCCAGAAACATACAGCCTCTGGAAAGGTCAGGACAAGTCCCAGAGACCTGCTCCCTCTACTGTATAACCCTGTATCCCCAACACCTACTCCCCATCAATAAAGCAAAAACATTCATTTATACACGCTTCTGAGGTGGCCCAGTGGTAAAGAATCTGTCTGCCAATGCAGAAGCTGCAGAAGATGCAGGTTTGGTCCCAGAGTTGGGAAGATCCCCTGGAGTAGGAAATGACAACCCACTCCAGTATTCTTGCCTCAGTTGCTGGTGGGTACAGTCCCTGGGGGTCGCAAAGAGTCAGACATGACTGAGCACACACATAATGGTCACTTGACTGTACACTTGAAACACTGCAAATTCATACATTAATACAAAATGTAAAGATAAATAAATTAATTGCTGCTATCTGTTGGGTTTCTTCTCCCCTAAACATTGGCTGTGGAGTCAGACACAGTACCTCTTTTCTTTGCCGTCATCACAATTTCTATCTCAAAGCCAGGACATGGGTCTTTATGATTGAAAGCTTCTATGGCTAATCACTAGGAGGAATATACAAAGGAAAACCAAAATAACAGAGCTGGGAAAGGTACGTTGTTCTGTGAATTTCACAAATACCTGGAAGCTATTGTTTCATCTAGAGGCTTGGACCCCCTTCTGAGACAATCACTGGGAGTCTGGTCTACTTTCTGCCATCTTCATTCTAAAGTAAATTCAGCATTCCCCTCACCCTAGCCCCTGCTCTCAGGAGAAGGATATCATGGTGACTCATTCCTCTTGAAGGTCTCCTTACCTCACTATATCCGACGGGTGCTGGGTAGAATTGGAAGAAAGGTAAATAATCAAATCAGCCTCCCTGAGAATTTCTAGAGAAATGTGGTGGCGACTTCAAAGGGCTTCTAAGATTGGAACGGTCACCTTCCAGCACTTCCTCAAACATTGACTCTTTCCTCAGCTTTATTCTGAAACACTGTTTCCTTCTGAAACAGTGTCATTCCTCCTGAGACTTCCACCTTCTCCTTTCTTTATTTCTTTAACAGGAGTTCAGTACAGTCCATCCTCTCTCTAGGGCTGAGTCATTTAATCTCATTTTCTCCATCAAAAGTGAGCTCAAAACAGAAGCAAAATCAAAGGCCCAGGTGTGCCTTTTTTTGTTCAGGGGTTTAATCCAGACAGGATGGAGCCAGGTGGAGGTGCTGAGGGCCATGTGGCCTCCAGCCACACAAAAGCACTTCTAAGAAAGAGAAGAGCCAGACCCAGTGGAGGAAAAGAGCACCAGCCCCAGGGTGGGAGAGCGTGTGCCCTTCCTGGCCAGCTGCCGGAGGCACTGGGACTCAGCTTATCAAGTGGTACCAACACATGCAGTGAACGAAACAAAGCGCTGCAACTGACATGGATGCTTCCATCCGCGGAACTCCATCTCTCAGTCTTCCCTGCCTTCTCTCCCTGTTCTCCTGATGCCTCTCACTCTTTCTTCTCTTCACTACTAGTGGTCCCTCTTCTGCCCACCCTCCAGAAGTTGAGGATTTTATTCTCATCATGCTCAAAACATATCCCTTCTACTTGATCCTGTTTATTTCATTGTTTTAAATTCCTATTAGAGCAGACTCCCTAATCTCAATATTCAGTCAAAAACTTCATTATAACTTCAGGCCAACAGATATAGTTGAACCAGGTGCATACCTGAAGTAGATGGTCTACTGTCAAGAATATATCAGGCTACATCTATCCCTGTACTTACCCAGTGGCATGAATCCCCATAGAAAATGGTCTTTAATCAATTCATATTATATAAATTACATAAAATACACTTGTCCATATATAATAAACAGTACAAACTTACACTGTTAGGAACATAAACTCTGGAGCCAGCCTTCTGACCCCTGCCCAGCTCTATGACTAACCTGGAGACAGCAAGCAGACACATGAAAACTACACCTGGGTTTTCTTATAAAATGGAGACAGTAATCATAATTTTCTCATGGAACTTTTGTTACTATTGAATAAGTAAACATTTATAAAGTTCTTGAACTCAGCCTCTAGCAAGCATTTACTGAATTGTTACTATTATCATTACTTCTAATTAGATTACTATAATATTTTATGATGTTACTTTTTTCCCCCACTTTCTCTTTTCCCAAATACTGTAAGTATGTTTTGGAAAAAGTCTTTGATCCATCTAATCATTTTTTAGCAATCCCAGTGAAATGAGCTTCATTGTAGATTGCTATTGTTCAGTCGTTATGTCACGCCCAATTCTTTGCAACCCCATGGATTGCAGCATGCCAAGCTTTCTTGTCCTTCACTGTCTCCAGCACTTTGCTCAAATTCATGTCCATTGCGTTGGTGATGCTATCTAAACATCTCATTCTTCATGGATCACAGCCTTATCATGATGAAGGGGCTTGAGTAATTCAATGAAGGTATGAGCCATACTGTGTAGGGCCACCCAGGATAGATGGGTCACAGTGGAGAGTTCTGAGAAAACGTGGTCCACTGGAGGGGAAATGGCAAACCACTCCAGTATTCTTGCAGCGAGAACCCATGAACAGTATGAAAAGGCAAAAATATATGACACCAGAAGATCAGTCCCCCAGGTCTGAATATGTCCAATATGCTACTGGGGAAATGCAGAGGGTAATTACTAATAGCCCGAGAAAGAACTAAGTGGCTAGGCCAAAACAGAATCATGATGCCCAGTCATGGATGAGTCTGGTGGTGAAAATAAAGTCCTATGCTGTAAAGAACAATATGGTATTGGAACCTGAACATTAGGTCCATGAACCAAGATAAATTGGACGTGGCCAAGCAGGAGATGGCAAGAGTGAACACTGACATCTTCAGTTCAGTTCAGTCACTCAGTCATGTCTGACTCTTTGTGACCCCATGAATTGCAGCACGCCAGGCCTCCCTGTCCATCACCAATTCCCGGAGTTCACTCAAACTCACATCCATCAAGTTGGTGATGCCATCTAGCCATCTCATCCTCTGTCATCCCCTTCTCCTCCTGCCCCCAATCCCTCCCAGCATCAAGGTCTTTTCCAATGAGTCAACTCTTCGCATGAGGTGGCCAAAGTACTGGAGCTTCAGCTTTAGCATCATTCCTTCCAAAGAATACCCAGGACTGATCTCCTTTAGAATGGACTGGTTGGATTGACATCTTAGGAATCAGTGAACTAAAATGGACAGATATGGGCAAATTTAATTCAGATGACCATTATATCTACCATTGCTGCTAAGTCTCTTCGGTCGTGTCTGACTCTGTGCGACCCCATAGATGGCAACCCACCAGGCTCTGCCATCCCTGGGATTCTTCAGGCAAGAACACTGGAGTGGGTTGCCATTTCCTTCTCCAATGCATGAAAGTGAAAACTGAAAGTGAAGTCACTCAGTCATGTCTGACTCTTCACAACCTCATGGACGGCAGGCTACAGGCTTTTCCCATGGACAGAGGAGCCTGTAGGCTGCAGTCCATGGGCAAAAATCCCTTAGAAGAAATGGAGTAGCCTTCATAGTCAACAAAAGCACCTGAAAGGCAGTATTTGAGTGCAGTCTCAGAAATGACAGAATGATCTCAGTTTGCTTCCAAGGGAAACCATTCAACATCAGGGTGAGCCAAGTCTGGTCCAATCACTGACGTCAAAGAAGCTTAAGTTGACTAGTTCTATGAAGACCTATAAGACCTTCTAGAACTAACACCAAAAAAGATGTTCTTTTCATATAAGGGACTGAAATGCAAAAATAGGAAGTCATTATAGATAGTTTGTAATATTTAGTGAATAAATGAGGGATGAATGTCTAAAGAACAAACCAGAAAAACTGGGAGGATGAGGTGGATGACTGAGAATAGGTGGAAGGAGAGAAGAGAGAACAACATTTGGATTAAGAAAAAAAAGTTTTATAAGCCAAAAAATTCTAACAGGAAGATAATATAGATGAAAAATTAGTAGAAGAGAAGCATGCTTCAGAATTACTGTGGCCTGTAGTGCTGTTTGACAAGAAACTCCTTTTTGCATTTTCTCTCTGAAGAAATTTCATCCTGCCCTCTAGAATCTGTTTCAAAGTCAGACTGAACTTTGCATTTGGGCTGTTGAAGAGACAAGGCCCGTCTCTTCCCCCCAACTGGAGAGAGCATGGCCTTTCCCCAGAGCTCTGTCCTCTTGGCCTCGTAAGAGTATCTTAGCATCCTGCTTGTCAGAGAAGCCCTCGGGGATCCTTGCTTGAGGTTAGAATGAGCAAGTCAAGAGATGAAGCTCTGACACATCCCTGCCTCACCCCTAACGTGGACAGTGAGGCGTGATCCTGAGGGCGCCCGAGATAACGCCTGTGAACACAGTGCAGGAGTTTTGCAAAGAAGTGCTCACTTTGTGAAAATCTGATCATATTTCTTAAGGACGTTTCTCTCCCAGATTCTTTTCTGCTGGCTTAGGATTCAAATTATTAGGGACTAATGAGAAAGAACATCAAACACTTACTCAGGGGAATACAATCTTAAAAAAAAAATTAATTTCAAAAGCTAACACCTATGGAATAGGAAATGGCAACCCACTCCAGTATTCTTGCCTGGAAAATTCCATGGACAGAGGAGCCTGGCAGGCTACAGTCCATGGGGTCTGAGAGAGTCAGATACAACTGAGCAACTAAACACACACACACAAAGAGCCTATTGGGACCAAACGTGTGTGAAATGAAAGCAGATGGCTATTCCTGAAAAATTCAAGTTCCAGCATATTTTAAAAACAAACCTTCAAATTATAAAAATGAAAGCTAATGCCTAAAAATGACCTTTATACTGCCTCTTCTCTTCAGGCTACTAAGAAAGCCCTCATTTTATCATCTGCACTTCAGATCCTCAATTTGAAGTCAGAACCTGTCACTTTCTTATTTAAAACTTTTTGCTGGTCATCCTCTGGACTTTATTCTGACAGCAGGATGCAGTTTGGCCCCACCTACTTTCCTCTCAGCACTTCCGTTTTCAACTCTGGACTCCATGCTTATCCACCCACTTGCAATGCCCCCAAAGGATATCCTCCGGGTTTGCTAGATATAAGAAATCAAAATACATGATGCCAAGTTAAATCTGAGTTTCAGCTGAACATCTTTTTAACCAGACCACTTTACCTGCCTCCTGAGAAACCTGTATGCAGGTCAGGAAGCAACAGTTAGAACTGGACACGGAACAATGGATTGGTTCAAAATTGGGGAAGAAGTACATCAAGGCTGTACATCGTCACAGCCTTATTTAACGTATATGCAGAGTATATCATGCAAAATGCCAGGCTGGATGAAGCACAAGCTGGAATTAAGACTGCAGGGAGAAATATAAATAACCTCAGATGTGCAGATGACACCACCCTTATGGCAGAAAGTGAAGAGGAACTAAAGAGCCTCTTGATGAAGGTGAAAGAGAAGAGTGAAAAATCTGGCTTAAAACTCAACATTTAAAAAATTAAAGACCATGGTGTCCAGTCCCATCACTTCATGGCAAACAGAGGGAGAAACAATAGAAACAGTGACAGGCTTTATTTTCTTGGGCTCCAAAATGACTGCAGATGATGACTGAGGCTATGAAATTAAAAGATGCTTACATCTTGAAAGAAAAGCTATGACCAATCTAGACAGCATATTAAAAGGCAGAGACATCACTTTACCAACAAAAGTCCATAAAGTCAAAGCTATGTTTTTTCCAGTAGTCATGTATGGATGTGAGAGGTGAACCATAAAGAAGGCTGAGTGCCAAAGAATTGATGCTTTTGAACTGTGGTGTGGGAGAAGACTCTTGAGAGTCCCTTGGACTGCAAAGAGATCAAATCAGTCAGTCCTCAAGGAAATCAATCCTGAATATCCATTGGAAGAACGGATGCTGAAGTTGACGCTCCAATACTTTGCCCGCCTGATGAGAGGAGCCGACTCATTAGAAAAGACCCTGATGCTGGGAAAGACTGAAGGCAGGAGGAAAAGCGGATGACAGAAGAAGAGATGGTTGGATGGTGTCACCAACTCCATGGACATGAGTTCGATCAAGCTCTGGGAGATGGTGAAGGACAGGGAAGCCTGGCGTGCACAGAGTCAGATACAAATGAGTGACTGAACAACAAGAAATGCAATATTTAGGACATGCTTACATTTTTAAAAATCCATTGTTTACATAAAGTCCAAATTTAACTGTTCATCCTGTACTTTATATGGCAGCCTTTGCCAGCTTCCTCCCTATTGGCCCATCCTCAAGGACAGAGCTTAAATGAACACATCTTCCTTCCTGCTTGGTCCACCTAAGTTTGTGCGGCTTCCCCACTGGACTTCATGTCCCACTTTGTTCTTCATTTTTATAGAACTTACTACAGTATTTACACTTATCTGTTTACTTCTAAAGCTCAACCACTAGATTATAAATTCCACAAGGTTAGGGATTATGTCTCATCATTGTATCCTGAAAGCTTAAAAAGGTATCCACAGTACAGTTGTTATTTACTTATTAAAATGACTAGAAACTCACTGTTTACAAAGAACTTTTACGATTCAACAAATTATTTTTGTACAAATCAAATGGAAATGTAAGTTTTCTGTCCAGAGTAGTCCAAGGGGATCCCTTAAAGTATCAGTTAGAGCACTTTATGCTCCTGATCAAAATCTTCCAGTGACTGGCTACCACAGTTAGAACAAACACTCAAGTCCTCTCCATGACTTGCAAGTCCTGTGTGATGTGACACCTGGCTGGAACCTCAGTCTCATGTTGGAGCACTCCTCTTGTTCTTGTTAACTGAGCACTGGCATCCTTGCTGGTCATGACAGTTCCAATCAAAGCTCCATCTCAGGACCTGTGCACCTATACTTCCCTTTGTCTGGAATCCTTTCTTCAGCTATATGCAGGGTTTCCTGCATGACTTTCCCTAGGCTGGAGAGTCTCCTCCTGAGAAAAGCCTTTCCTGGTCACTTGTCACTGTCTAGGCCTGTACTGTGTAAGTACTCATTTGATACTTCATTATATTTATTTATGGTTTGTTTACACTCCATATTTACCAATATAATTGATGTTAAGTTTTTTGAGAGCAAAGACTTTGTCTGTCTTCTCTTTTATATTCTCGGAATCCAGAACAAAGCCTAAACTATGTAGAAGCTTATTAAACATCTGCGGAAGGAAAGAAGGGAAGGAGGAGGAAGACTCTACATACACTCTGGAGCCTGAAATTCTTCTTGATCAGCCTTCTTCCCCTGGAAGATGAAGTCTTACAATACACATGCTTCATGGAAGAGTATATATATTTCCTTCAATTTATCCTTGTACACATAAGAGAAATTAGAACCTTTTGACAAACTTAAGATATTCAGAGATGGTGGAAGAGTTGCTTGCCACTGAAGGAGTGGGTGATAGGATGATACCTAAGAAAAAAAGGCCCCAAGTGGAAGAAACTGTTGAAGGAACAGGTTACTAAGAATCTTAGTTCATATAAAGATTAGTTCTTCCTTGTCTTTTCAGCCCCAACCCCTGCCACCAGCACCATTATGATGGACACTTAACTGCCCACCCAACATCCATTCCCATTTTTCCCCTTGCTAACAAAACCCATTTTTATTTAGAACAGCATGCTTCTAGCCTTGGTTCATGGATTATTACTTTATCTAACCTAGGTGTTGGTAAGATTTTCTGTCCAGGACCAGATGATAAATAATATCAGAATTTTGAGCCATGTGGTTGCTGTCACAAGTACTCAGTTGAGTTGCTGTGATGTTTCTGTGTGCAGCCATAGAAACCATGTAAAATGAATGAGTGTGGCTTTGTTCCAATAAAACTTTATTTACAAAAACAGGCAGAATTGGCCCATTAAGCATAGTTGGCCAGCCCCTGGTCTAAGCAATCCTGCTTCTCACATTCTCAGTGTCCCATACAAGAAAAAGTCATGTGACACATGACTTTTTCATCAATGACACGGGTGATTCTAACGGCTAAAGGTGGGAGAGAGGCACAGGATGGTTTCAGGAAAAGCTATTGCTTTCCTAACAGAAGAGGAGGGATGACAGTTTTCTTTTTCTGCTTTTCTGGATTACCAGTAATAGCAAGAGCTGTGGCAGCCATTGTGAGACCACAATGGAAAGGAATAAGAGAATATGCTATAAATATATAAGAGAATAGCTGAGTCTCAGTCTGACACCACTGAATCCCTGATCCAATTTCAGAAATTACCTACCTCTAGAGACAGGACTGGGTGACTGAACAACAGTAAGAGTTTTTAAAGTGTGAGACAAGTAAACCCTTGTTTATTAAATCCACCCTTATTTGGCTTTCTATTACTTTCAGACAGATACATTCCTAATTGATACAAAGTACACACACACACAGTAACACAGAGGTAGACACTGACACACAAGGCAGGTACTGAAGCATCTTCAAAGTGTTAACAGTATTCAACTCTATCCCAAGTGTTTGGTGGCCTCTTTATATTTTTCTGCTCTGCCTTACTATTGTCATAACCAAAAGGCAACTATATATTTTTTTTACTTTAAGAAGAGAGAGCAAGCAAATTTTAATTGTTTGGGCTTTATCTGCTGATATGTTCACAAGAACAACCAACTAATTCCCTAAAAACTCAGGTCTGTGTAGGAAAAAAGAAACCCAGGCCAATTTAAAGATCTGGTTCTGAAGGAAGAAGAACCAGGTAAATGGCCAGTCACTTGGGCACTGAAATAACAGTAATACCAGTTGTGTTGGGAAGCTTCTCACTCATAACTCTTTACAAAGAGTCAGAATTTCCTCCCACTTCATTCATCTATATCCCTGTTACTTTGCCAGGAGACATTTGGAGCTTATTTTGAGTGCTGAATTTTGCATATTAGCATCTGTTATGGGTTGAATTATGCACTTCCCACCCACCCCCAAAAAATACATGTTAAACTACAGATCACCAGCACCTTGCTACATGACCTTTTTTGCAGATACACTGAGAAGTATTATTTAAGGTTAGGTCGTACTGGAGTCAGATGGCCCCCAAGCCATCAATACAATGTTGCTGTTTAGTTGCTCAGTCATGTCCAACTCTTTGTGACCCATGGACTGTAGCCTACCATGCTCCTCTGTCCATGGTGTCCTCCAATTAAGAATATTGGAATGGGTTGCCATTTCTTTCTCCAAGGGATCTTCCCAAACCAGGGATCAAATTCACGTCCCCTGCACTGGCAGGCGGTTGCCTTATCACTGAGCCACCAGGGAAGCCCCATCAATACCATAAGGCATGTCAACACCAGAAAACATGTGACACCCAGGGAAAACGCTATTAACAATGAAGGCAGAGATTATCAGGATGGGGAACACATGTACAACCATGGCTGATTCATGTGACTGTATGGCAAAAACCACAATATTGTAATTAGCCTCCAATTAAAATAAGTAAGTGAATAAACAATGAAGGTAGAGATTAGAGTGATGCAGCTGCAAGTAGTGAATGCCAGAGCGGCCCACCAACCACATGCAGCTGGGAAGAGGCAAGGGAGGGCTCCTCTCCAGGCTTCAGAAGAGCTGCCACCTTGATTTCAGAGTTCTAGCCTCCAGAACTGAAAGAAAACACATTTACATTGTTTCAAGCCATCTGGTTTGAGGCACTTGGCCATGACAACCCTAGGTAACTGACAAAGCATCTTTCTTTTTGTTACTTTCCTCAAGAATAAAAAAGTGTTAAACAACTTTTTAAAAACACTTAAATACCCAGAAATTCATTTCAGTTTCCAAGTATCATTGTGACACAAACAGTATGTATTTTCTTAAAAATGAGAAGATTGAAGTACAAAATTGCCCTTGACAACCTCAGCTCTCTCTCTCTCTCACTACTTTGTGTTTCTACATCAAAGCACTGCTGGAATGCATCTTTTTTTATCTGCTTACCAAATTCTGTCTCATGTAGTTTCTGAGGAAGAGCTTATTAGTCTGTTTATTACTAAAGTTTAGTTCCTGCAAGATTCTAGCACATTTATTAAATGAACTACTGGAATGATGGGCCCAAGAAAGAAGGGAGGAAAGCAAGCTTACATCTATTAAACGCTTGCTCTGTAACAGGCACTTTTTTTTTTTTGTACTTAGATTTTATCCTCCTACTGTTCAAGAAAGGAATTGTTACCCATAATTTACACACGAAGAATCAGCACTCAGTGTGAATGGTTCTGAGGCAATTCAAGGAAATCTCCATAAACAGCTGGCAAACTCTTAATAACTCTCATGGACTGCAAAACACATGACCTCTATGAAGTGGAATTTGGGGAAATCTACCAAAATAATACTTCTTTGGTTCTACTTTCAATTGTTATAATCAAAAGTAGCTATGATTTCTTTTTCATTGAAAAGGGTACATTTACACTTTGGCCCAGCAACCCCGTTTCTATAAATATATACTGAGTATACCCAAGTAAATAAGGGGAACACACAGGACCCATCACAGCATTATTTATAATAACAAAAATCTGGAAACAAATCAAGGGTCCAACAAGAGGGAAGGCTGAATAAACCTATAGTTGTGAAAAACTATAAACCTAAGTTATGAAATAAAGTTAGTAAATTTAATAAAAAAGTTTATTTCATAAACCTAAGTTATAAAATATCAGGTAGCTGTGAAAAAAGAATGAGAGAAACCTCTCTATACTGCCATGAAGTGATCTCCAGGATAGGCTAAGTTAAAAAAAAAAGCAAGGTAAATGGTGTTCTAAAAAAGGCTCATTTTTATTTAGGTAAGGAAAACTGTGATCATATGTATAGACACATATGTATACACGCAAATATATGTATCTAATCATATTTTTCTGAATTAAAAACTGATGGATCTAAAACAAAGAACTACTCAGAAGTCTACCTACAGAAAAAAGACAGCAAAAGCAGAGAAGGAGACAAGAATCTAGAATTCCAAGAATGTCTGGTTTCATTATATTTTTTTATCTAAAATTACAGATATTTACACATTTAAGCCAAATTTTTAAAAATACCCACAACCTAATTTTTTTTAAAAAATGATAGGAAATTGGTGGCATAGCCACATAACCACTCAGTAAAGGATACTTTGATACTTTAAAGTCCAGTATTTTCACTGTATTTCCCTAAAGGGATAAATTCTAACAACTACAACAACCTGCAGAGAAATCAAACCAGATGCAGCAATCTTACTAGTAGGTATATTAATATTTACACTGTAAGAAAAGAGAGCAAAAACATGTCAGAAACTAAAATTTTTAGCAGAGATTCAAGTATAAAAATCAAAGTATAAACCATATACTGTAAGCTTTGATTCGGAAATTTAATACCAACTTATTAATTTTCTAAACAACATGTCCTGTCTTCCAAGATAGCCTTAAAGCAATAACAAAAGTATCCCTAAGCACCCAGCTTGTAGATTCTAAACACAAAAAAATAAAGGGCTTTTGGGGGAAACAGACAATGAAGTTCTGGGGCATAAAATGTATAAGATAAACAAGATAAAGGAGAATTTGTAGTGTCAGAAAGTAAGAATGCAATCACAAATGATGAGGCCTTCACAAAAAGACACAGGATTGAACGTGAAAGGACTTCCATTGGCCAAAAGGGGACCATTTGAGCATTAAAAAGAAATTAACAACACTATGCAGTCGAAACACACCAATAAGAAACACTCCAGAAATTCGTAACAATACAAAACAAAAAACGAAACAATGAATTGGTCACTTCAAAGTATAGTAAAACTATCATCCAGTATTCTGAAAACTAATAAAGAGAAAATACAAGGCATTGACCCATTTTTCATATAAAATCTTTTTTCAGGGAAACTAAATTATTTATAGAGAAAGGTTCTCCTTCAGAGAATTCCAGCTAATAAATGCAGAGGACTGATAGAATATTAAAAATCACCATCCGGTAACTATCAAGGACAGCAGCTCCAAATAACAACTATCAACAACTGCTGAAACTAGGAGGTGAAAGATTCATGGAGAATGTAAGGGGGGCTAGGCTCACAACACCTGCGTCTACTTGAGTCATCTACTGCTGCTGTACCAAATACCACAAAATTAGCAGCTTAAAAAAAAACCCAAAACATATAAATATATCTCACCATTCTGTAGGTGAAGAGTCCAGGTCAGCTTGAGTGGTCTCTGCTGCAGGTTTTAAGCCAGATCCAAGGCGTCAGCCAGCCTGGGTTTTAGTCGGAAGGCCCTGGAAGAATCTGCTCACAAGTTCCCTCGGGCTGTTGGCAGAATAAAGTTTCCTGGAGTGGAAGTCCTGAAGTCGGGTTTCCTGCTGGCTGGCAGTTGGGTACCACCTTGAGCTCCTGGAGGCCTTACTCAGGCCCCCTTATCTCCCTGCCAGCCACAGCTCAGCGCACTTTGGTCAAGCTCGCAGCTCTCCGACTCGGCTCCTACCACCATTCTCCTCCCACTTCTTCGTTCTGCTGGGAAAACGCTCTGACCTTTAAAGTCTCATGTGTCTCCATAGAATCCAGCTTCTCTCTTCCATTTGAAGGTCGGTAAAATTACATCTATGATACAAAGTCCCTTTTGCCCCACTGGTAACAAATTCCCAGGTTCCAGGATGAGGGTTTGGATATCTTTGAAGAGACAGACTATATGCAGGTCAGGAAGCAACAATTAGAACTGGACATGGAACAACAGACTGGTTCCAAATAGGAAAAGGAGTACATCAAGGCTGTATATTGTCACTCTGCTTATTTAACTTCTATGCAGAGTACATCATGAGAAACGCTGGGCTAGAGGAAGCACAAGCTGGAATCAAGATTGCTGGGAGAAATATCAATAACCTCAGATATGCAGATGACACCACCCTTATGGCAGAAAGTGAAGAGGAACTAAAAATCTCTTGATGAAAGTGAAAGATGCTGCTGCTGCTAAGTCGCTTCAGTCGTGTCCGACTCTGTGCGACCCCATAGACGGCAGCCCACCAGGCTCCTCCGTCCCTGGGATTCTCCAGGCAAGAGCACTGGAGTGGCTTGCCATTTCCTTCTCCAATGCATGAAAGTGGAAAGTGAAAGTGAAGTCACTCAGTCATGTCCAACTCATAGCAACCCCATGGACTGCAGCCTACCAGGCTCCTCTCCCCATGGGGTTTTCCAGGCAAGAGTACTGGAGTGGGTTGCCATTGCCTTCTCTGGAAAGTGAAAGAGGAGAGTGAAAAAGTTGGCTTAAAGCTCAGCATTCAGGAAACTAAGATCATGGTATCTGGTCCTATCACTTTGTGGCAAATAGATGGGGAAACAGTAGAAACAGTGTCAGACTTTATTTTGGGGGGCTCCAAACTCACTGCAGATGGTGAATGCAGCCATGAAATTAAAAGACGCTTACTGCTTGGAAGGAAAGTTATCACCAACCTAGATAGCACATTGAAAAGCAGAGACATTACTTTGCCAACAAAGGTCCGTTTAGTCAAGGCTATGGATGTGAGAGTTGGACTGTGAAGAAACCTGAGCACCAAAGAATTGATGCTTTTGAACTGTGGTGTTGGAGAAGACTCTTGAGAGTCCCTTGGACTGCAAGGAGATCAACCAGTCCATCCTAAAGGAGATCAGTCCTGGGTGTACATTGGAAGGACTGATGCTGGGGCTGAAACTCCAATACTTTGGCCACCTCAGGCAAAGAGTTGACTCATGGAAAAGACTCTGATGCTGGGAGGGATTGGGGGCAGGAGGAGAAGGGGACGACAGAGGATGAGATGGCTGGATGGCATCACTGACTCGATGGACATGAGTTTGAGTGAACTCCAGGAGTTAGTGATGGACAGGGACGCCTGCGTGCTGTGATTCATGGGGTCGCAAGGAGTCGAACATGACTGAGCGACTGAACTGAACTGAACTAAATGAAAAGAAAACTTTACCAAGGCCTATGTAATAGAGTCTCTAGCTTGCTCTCCAATTTATTTCTTATCTGTCATTCCTAGTGTCCTAGATTAATTCTCTCTGACCAATCTGGCTTCTATTTGGTTGTTCAAATGAGCCAAATACACTCCTGCCTCAGAGCCTTTGCACACACTAGCCTCACTTCTGAAAACATCCTTCCAACAAATTCTCAAGTTTTGTTCTCTCAGTTTCTTCAAGATTTATTTCAGTTACTAACCCCTTAGATACCTCTTCTTTGATCACCCCCTAAAGGAGTCCTCAGCACCCCTTTTAATCCCTTTACCCTACCTGGTTTTTCATCATATAATTGCCACTCATGTGATAGTATCTTTATTATGCATCTCCCTCACATAAGCATGGCTTCTTGAAGGCAAAAATGATATTTGGTTCAAAAGTATCCCAGGCACTCAGGATGGAGGCTGATGATCAAATACTTATTCTTTGAATGAATATTGACTGAATGAGAGTTAGAATGTAGGTTTCCTTATCCCCAGTACTTGGTCATTTTTTTTCTTATTCAATTATCACTCTTTCATTAACATTAAAAGGACCTAGAAAATTCTAGGTGCCCCAAAAGGTCCATATAGTCAAAGCTATGGTTTTCCCAGTAGTCATGCACAGATGTGAGAGTTGGACATAAAGAAGGCTGAGCGCTGAAAAACTGATGCTTTCAAACTGTGGTGCTGGAGAAGACTCTTCCTTGCTATGCAAGGAAATCAAACTAGTAAATCCTAGAGGAAATCAACCCTGAATATTTATTAGAAGGACTGATGCTGAAGCTGAAGCTTCAATACTTTGGCCACCTGATGCGAAGAGCTGACTCACTGGAAAAGACCCTGATGCTGGGAAAGATTAAGGGCAGGAGAAGAAGGAGGCGACAGAGTATGAGATGGTTGGATGGCATCACCGATTCAATGGACATGAGTTTGAGCAAACTTCAGGAGATAGTGAAGGACAGGGAAGCCTGCCATGCTACAGGCTATGTGGTTGCAAAGAGTCGGTCATGACTTAGTGACTGAATAACAACAAAAAACCAATGGCTACAATGTAAAGATACATACAGTTTCCTATGTGAATTTAAGACATTTTCAGAAGTATAGAGCCAGGGAAAATAATTCATCAACTGAGGAATTCTCTGAAGATGGCTTTCTCATAGACAGGTTTCAGAATTCTTCACTTAGAAGAGGAAGGTATAGATACAGAAATTCAAGATTTCCTTCTTGATTATGAGGCCAAACACTGAAGATTCACTCAGATTAGCTGGAGTATTGTATAAAAGGCAATGTTAAGTTTTAATTGTGTAAGAAAGAAAGCATCGCTTTCTCTCCTTGGTTCATACCTTTGGCAAAGTTCCGACTTAACCTTCAAGCACCCATGGCTCAATTCTCACCCACGTGTCCCTGAGCTTAGTATTCTTGCTTTGTATTTTCCTTTTGTGTAAACCCTCTGTTTATTTTTATCCATCAGCTTGTTCCCCAGCTTTTGCCTTCTAGCAGAGACATGTTAAGGTAAACCTGAAATTATGCTGTCTATTGGTGGCAAATATGGCAGGCATGAGATAGAAATAAGTGTGTCCCAGATTTTTTCGGTGCTCCCATTTTTATGTTTCTTCAGGCTAAAGACTGTGAGTATATGTATCTCAGTGGTCATATATACATTTTCATTAATTTAGTATGGTTCATGACTTGCTATCACTGAATGGCAAGAAAGCTCCTAAAACTAAGTCATGTGTCAAAGCAAAGGTTTCTAGAGAAACAGCAGGTTTTCAGAGGTTCTAGTTTGCAGTCATGTTCAACAGGCCTGTAAAGTTTACAAAGGACCTCCCTTCTAATCTATTATTTCATTTCTCACTCACAACTTTACAAAGAAAAATACCGCTCTTATTTTACAGATGAAAAGCCTGGAATTTAGAAAGAAATGACTTATATGAGTTTGGAGAAGGTCCTTGAGAGGACATGACCACTAGCTGACCCATGAGTGGTACCTGGACAAATGCAGACCTCACCCTCTCCGCCACCTTGGTAATTACACTCTACCCACCTTGCCCACTGGAGAAGGCAATGGCACCCCACTCCAGTACTCTTGCCTGGAAATTCCCATGGATGCAGGAGCCTGGTAGGCTGCAGTCCATGGGGTTGCTGAGAGTCAGACACGACTGAGCGACTTCACTTTTCACTTTCATGCATTGGAGGACATGGCAACCCACCCCAGTATTCTTGCCTGGAGAATGCCAAGGACAGAGGAGGCTGGTGGGCTGCTGTCTATGGGGTCGGACATGACTGAAGCAACTTAGCAGCAGGAGTAGCAGCACCTTGCCCACATGGGAGCTGTTTTCAAGAAGGCAGCCTTGAAAGAGTATGTGTTGTTGAGACCATCTGGATAGTATATGTGGGTATATAAACTTGAAAATCCCAGTAGTGGGTCCAAATCTCAGGGCCACCCAGTACAAGCCTTGTGTATGAGTCCCCTTATTTATTAAGCCTGCCACCTGCCAATTTGTAGTGGCTGCCTATTTCTTCCATCTCTTCTTGCCTCTGTGCCCAGGGCCCAACTTCTAAGTTTACACAGGTAACTTCTGAGGGTACAAACCAACACTTAAGCTTAGACAAGTTTTAAGTAACACAATATTAGGGAGAAGAGGTTTTTTTCCTGCTCAGTGTCTCTTCCTTTCATGTCCCATTCCCTGTATTTTCAATGGGATTTAACCTACCCTCCATTATACTCAGTAGAGAGTTATAGGAACATTACCATTACCAAGTAAATGAGAGTCCTCCTTCTCCTGTCCAGATAGCTTGGGAACTCAAAATTGATGGGTCTCATGGAAACACATCCTCTTTCTCTGTGATCACAAGCTTAAGGGAACGTTAAACCAAAGCTATTTCTGGCAAATTTCCTGGGTTAGGACAATATTTTCAATATGAGAAAAAGGCTGACTAACAGAAGCAGAGTTAGATAGAAAGATTAAAGTCAATAAATTTTATTTATTTGACAAAGCAAACCTGAGCTGTATTTCTGGCCAAGGGGTCTGGCCAGAGTATACTGCTGCTGCTGCTGCTAAGTCGCTTCAGTCATTCCGACTCTGTGCGACCCCACAGACAGCAGCCCACCAGGCTCCTCCATCCCTGGGACTATAAGACTCAAATCCAGATCTCCAATAGCCAACTCTCTCTTCACTACATCCAAGTAATGCTGGGAAAGATTGAAGGCAGGAGGAGAAGGAGACAACAGAGGATGACATGGTTGAATGGCATCACCGACTCAATGGACGTGAGTTTGACTAAACTCTAGGAGTTGGTGATGGACAGGGAGGCCTGGCATGCTGCAGTCCATGAGGTTGCAAAGAGTCAGACATGGCTGAGTGACTGATCTGAACTGAAGTGATTTTAGCCCTCTAGGATCATGAGACCAAGTCACAAGTTTTTTTCATTCAAAGGTTCTATCTCTCGTATTTGGCTATCACAAACCTCTGGTTTGAAGGCCTGTACCATCATTTACTAGCTCTATGATCTGGGGCAAATTACTCAATCCAAGATTCAAAACAATCATTGATATAATGGAATAACAACGGGATTAATTTCATAAAGTTGTTACTGTCTGTCATGCACTTTACTGACATATAGTAAGCACCCAGGAAATCGTAGCTTCTATTATTATTATTCACTATTGAATAAGAGGCTTTGAAGGAGATGGGGCAGAAAAATATGAACCTTTCAGAGACTCATCTACCAATAAATAGAATATATAATTCAGTATGAACAGCACTGACCTTTAGGAGTGCATATTGCATGGATTCCCAGGAAACGGGATGGGAAAGGGGAAGAAATTCTAGGCTTTATTGGAAAGACTATTCATTCAATGTTTCTGACACTGAAAAGTTCTTGTGTTAAAGAGAAATGATTTAATGAGGGATAAAGGAAAGAATCAGTCAATATTAAAGGAAATCAACACTGAATATGCATTAGAAGGATTGATGCTGAAGCTGAAGCTCCAATACTTTGGCCACCTGATGCAAAGAGCTAATTCATTGGAAAAGACCTTGATTCTGGGAAAAATTGAGGTCAGGAGGGGTAGGGAGCGACAGAGGATGAGATGGTTCGATGGCATCACCAACTCAATAGGCATAAGTTTGAGCAAACTCTGGGAGATGGTGAAGGACAGGGAAGCCTGGCATGCTGCAGTCCATGGGGTCACAGAGAGTTGGACACAACTTAGAACTGAACAAAAATACAAAGGGAAGAAAATTAATATTTACTGAATATCTACCTGGTATCAAGCTCATCCTAGGCACTATCCTAAATAACACATCATTTAATCCCTATAAACACCCTACAAGGATGTAGGCCTTGTTACTTTCATTTCACGGATCAGAAAACTAGAGTTCTGAATGTAATGCACAAAAACACACTTCTAGTAAGTAGAGCTAGAACTTAAAAGCAGTCTTAAAAAAATAAGTCATCAATAAAACTATACTACAAATTGGGAATTATATATATGTTTACTTGTATTGTTCCACTGTGTTAACCACATCGTCCCCTTCATCATTCTGGTATAAATTCATGCACCCCCAATGTTCATAGCAGACTATTTACAATAGCCAGGACATAGAAACAATTTAAATGGTCATTGACAGATGAACAGATAAAGAAGATGTGCTACATATATACAATGGAATACCACTGCTGCTGCTGCTAAGTCGCTTCAGTCGTGTCCAACTCTGTGCGACCCCAGAGACGGCAGCCCACCAGGCTCCCCCGTCCCTGGGAGTCTCCAGGCAAGAACACTGGAGTGGGTTGCCTTTTCCTTCTCCAATGCATGAAAGTGAAAATTGAAAGTGAAGCCGCTCAGTCGTGTCCAACTCCTAGCGACCCCATGGACTGCAGCCTACCAGGCTCCTCTGTCCATGGGATTTTCCAGGCAAGAGTACTGGAGTGGGGTGCCATTGCCTTCTCCACAATGGAATACTACTCAGTCATAAAGAAAAGAATGAAATAATGCCTTTTGCAGAAACATGGATGGACCCAGAGATTGTCATACTAAGTGAAGTAAGTCAGACACAGAAAGATAATACCCTATGATATCACTTACATGAGGAATCTAAAATAGAAAATGATGCAAATGAACTTATTTACAAGATAGAAAGAGACTCACAAACTTAGAAAATGAACCTATGGTGATTAGGGTAGAAAGAGAGAGGGATAGCTAGGAACTTGGGATGAACATGTACACACTGCTATGTTTAAAATGAAAAATCAACTAGAATCCACTGTATAGCACAGGGAACTCTGCTAGATATTATGTAACAACATAAGTGGGAAAAGAATTTGAAAAAAAACATAGAGGTATAACTGAATCACTATACTGTACACTTGAAACTAACACAATGTTGTTAATCAGCTATACTCTAATATAAAATAAAAAGTTAAGAGAATTCCTAGGGAAGCAACTCCTTCCTTAGGAGTTGATATTTCCTTTATCAGTTCCAGTGCCTGGACCCACGTTGTATGCACAAGCGGAATCTATTGATTTGTGAATCTTTCACTAAACCCTGGACTTCTTTCTAATTCCTTGGTCTCCAACACCAGCCTCTTGAGAATCAGTAGCATTTATAAATGAGGCTTTGTAACAATCTGAAAAAGTATGCACAGGGAGATTCGATAGGTACAATATTTGCTGCCACCATTTTGCTGAGCAGAACTGACCATATCAAAAAGCTCTTAGTGAAAGGCTGTCAATGTGATAAAAATGCACAGTATTTTTGGTACACATCCTGTTCTAACTACAAGTATCTCTGGATGTTCATGTAATGTGTGGCTGTCATAGTAGAGATTGCAGCACCAGGTAGCCTTTACTCCTGTCATTCTTACTGTGGTTTCACTCCAAACAGTCAGCTTCTTCCCCATGCAAGATTGTCTTGGCCTTAACTATTCTCCAACACTGTAAAATAGAAAGTGCTACTTTCCTGTTTATTAAAATTTCCAGGGCATTGTTTTTTGAGATAGGCTCCAAATACTAATAATGACACCAAAACCAAAAATTGTTAGGTGCCAAAAGAAATTTTGGAAATGTTGCCTGTTTAAGAACCCTCTTAGGAGAGTCATGGTGTCTATGTGCATATTTAAAACTCATAATCTCTAGTCTAGTTGTCACTCAGTTGTGTCCGACTCTTGTGACCCCATAGACTGTAGCCTGCCAGGCTCCTCTGTCCATAGGATTCTCCAGGCAAGAATACTGGAGTGGGTTGCCATTTCCTTCTCCAGGGGAACTGTTTTAAATAAATCTTTAAATTTAACATAACTCTTCTTCCCTTTGTGGATGTTGCTTAGATAATATTGCTGCTGCTGCTGCTGCTGCTGCTGCTGCGTCACTTCAGTCGTGTCCGACTTTGTGTGACCCCATAGACGGCAGCCCACCAGGCTCCTCTGTCCTTGGGATTCTCCAGGCAAGAACACTGGAGGGGGTTCCTTCTCCAATGCATGAAAGTGAAAAGTGAAAGTGAAATGGCTCAGTCATGTCCGACTCTTAGCAACCCCATGGACTGCAGCCCACCAGGCTCCTCCGTCCATGGGATTTTCCAGGCAAGAGTACTGGAGTGGGGTGCCATCGCCTTCTCCATTAGGCAATATTAGATAACAGTAAACAGTTACTCTTCAGTTTGTTAGGGGTAACAAGGTCTTGGTGGGTCCTGGGATGAGCCACCCTCCCCCACCTTCAGAAATTACAGACCATCCCCCGTGCTGTTTGGAGTGCGGCCAGCTAACAGCACCTATTCTTCACCCAGAAACTGCCTTCAAATTGCCGAAGACTGAAGAGAGACATCTACTCCAAGGTTATACCTGCTTTCCACAAACAGCCTGGTCAACGTGGGAGAATTATGGGAATGTTAAGGCCCAGCCTTCCCCCCAGACTCTGGCCAATTAAGAAGTGCTCTGCTTTGCAGCTTTCCATGGGCGCAGCCAAGTCCTTCATAGATCCTGCCTAATGGCCCAATTCACGCCCTCTCCTTCCTTCCTACAAATGCTAACACTGCAACTTCCTAACAAGCTTTCCGCCCACTACGTCTCATCTCAGAGTTTGCTTTCTAGGGAACCCAACCTGCATCAATGTCACAGGGTAAACTTTCTCTCTGTTGCAGATATGCCCTGAAGATTTAAGGATGACAGGATAAGATGTCTCACAATTACAAAGAAAAAAAAGGGAGTAGCAGGAAATAGATGAAGAAGATTGGTAAAAGTTAATGATTGTTGAGACTAACCAAGAAGCACATGGAGTTTCGTTGTAACATTACTCTATTCTCCAATATAAAGTTTTTTGTTTTGTTTTGTTTTTTCACTTTTTATTTTATATTGGAGTATAGCCAATTAACAGTGTTCACACAGTTTCAGGCAAATAGCAAAGGAACTCAGCCATAGGTATTCATGCATCCATTCTCCCCCAGACTCCCCTCCCACCCAGGCTGCCACAGAACATTGAGCAGAGTTCCCTGTGCTATACAGTAGGCTCCTGTTGGTTATCCATTTTAAATAGAGCAGTGTGTACATGTCCATCCCAAACTCCATAACTATCCTGGCCCCCTGGCAATCATAAGTTCGTTCTTTAAGTCTATGTGTCTGTTTCTGTTTTGTAAATAGATTCATTTGTATTATTACTTTTTAGATTCTGCATATAAGGATATTTCTTCTTCTCTGACTTACATTTCAATATAAAGTATCTTGAAAATATTGTTTTCCAAGCTTTCAGGACTTCTCTTTTCAAGTAACATTATTAACATCTTAGAACAAATATGATGCTCCTTCGGTCTTAACTAGGGCCTCAGTGAACCAGGGACATTTCCCGAATCGCTTCCTGTGGTGCAGAATAATTCCCCTCACTGGGGCCTGAGGCTTTCATATGGGCCTCCTTGAGGCCCTCGAAAGTGTCACAGATACTAGTGAGCACCCGGCCCTCTTTAACTCCTCAGACGACCAGCTGAAGTAGCTGCAGAGGCTTGGAAATCAACTGTTGCTTGATGGTTAACCCATCTTTCAAGACAACCTAAATATACGGAGCTTGCTGGGCTGTGAAAATTCCCCTTGCCTCTCACTGGAGCAGGGGGAGTAGGAGGCTATAGACATCCTCAGGCAAAGAGGCCGAGACAGCAGGGCCAATTAACCATCTGAGCTGCTGCTAGGACAAGTGCAACCAAGAGCTGTAATTACTTATCATCTGGAACATTAGCCTTCCTTGAAATCCTGGGAGATGACCGAAGGGCAGCTCCGGGGGACTTTGTAAATAAGACAAGGGACAAGGGTCTCTTCCTCTCAGACCTGAAAGGCCTGGGATGGATCTGTTAGCAACTCACAAGTGAAAGAAGAATACTGCTAATAATGGAAGGCAAACAAGTCTGCTACTTGGGGCTTTTTCCCCTTAATTAAGACTTCCTTTCTTGGAACAGCCTGACGTGTTCCTCTTATGTTCATCAAGCCATCTGCTCTGCCTTCAGTGCCCCCCATCCCCGTGTCCTCCTGGAGGAATCTTTGAAGCTTCAAGACTTCAGGAGACTCACTCTGAACTGAATTTGCATCTCTAACTGAATCTATTTGAAAGTTTCTTTGTGAACCTAATGGCTCTCTGTAGTCACTTCCCCACTCTCGGGGGCTGACCGGTCTCCTCTGTGGACAGGGAGGGCCCGTCTCCCCCCCGGGCTTCTGTTTGACGCAGGCAAACACACTCTGCAAGGGAAACCATCTGGCGCAGTCACGTTTGGTAACGCTTTCCCCTTCGTCTTAGAGGGATGGAGGAAACGGGATTTCTCCAGGACATTCTTTTCTTCCCATTTTTAGACAAGTCACTCACTCAAGTATACCTTGGGGCCAAGAGCCGTGTAGGCTCTGCGTTGTCCAATTTGCTCTCATGATTGACCGAGCCCTCGGTGACCTGGCCTTCCCTGCTTCTCGAACCTTCACTCTCCTATCCTTCCATTTTCCAGCCATACTGGTTTCCTTCGGGGTCCTAAAATGCCAGCCCATTTTGCCTGCCTTCTGTGCACTGTTCCCTTCTGCCAAGCTCTTCTCCCGGCCACTGCGTGTGCCTGGCTCCCTCCTTTTTGTCAGTCATGTCCCAGCCCAAATGTCACCTCCTCAGAGAATCTTTCCCTGACTACTCAAACTGAACTGGCCACCTCGTCACTTTCTGTCACGTCACCCCATTTTACCTGTCTGCACAGCACTGATATTTTTAGCTGTTTATTTCCTGTCTCCCTCATCCCCGACTAGGATGGCAGCTCCCCAGGACGAGAGACTTTCTGCTGCTGGCTCACTGCTTGAACACAGCACCAGGAACTGTGCCCAGCAGATGGTGGGTGCTCAAATGAATACTTCTTGGGTTAATTATTCATTCTTTTGTTCCCATTTCATCCTCTTGATAATCTTCAAGTTATATACATCATTATTTCCTTTTTACAAAGGAATAAAGGGAGGTTTAGACATTGAATAATATCTCCGAATTCACTCAAATTTAGTAACAAACCGGTTCAGGTTCCCAACTGACTGTAAACTCTACTGTGTGAGACCGCAGTTGTAATGTGAAAACGGGTCAGTGTATGTCTATGCCATCTGTGGCTGAGATTTTGCTCTGTACCTGGAATGTGCAACCTAGATCTTAGAGATTATTTCATTTTGTGCCATCATTGTACTGGGGAACAACTGTACTACTGAGAGTATGAAAGTGTCACTCACTCAGTCATGTCAGACTGTTTGAAACCCCATGGACTATTTAGCTTGCCAGGTTCCTCTGACCATGGAACTCTCCAGGCAAGAATACTGGAGTGGGTAGCCATTCCCTTCTCCAAGGGATCTTCCCCACTCAGGGATACAACCCGGGTCTCTTGTGTTGTAGGTGGGTTCTTTACCATCAGCCACCAGGGAAGCTACTATGGAACAAGCCAACCGACAAAGAGACAGAGACTGGCCAAAGGCAAAAGTGAACCTCAAACTGTGTTTCTCCAACTCCCTGTTCCATGGCACTAGCCAACACAGACGGCTGTGCCCTCCCCGGAGGTGTAAAAAGGACGATTGGGGAGAGGCTGGTCTCCAGCCATACTGAGCTCTTCACAGCGCTCCCACCTGCACCAGCCTGTGCATGCCCAGAGGGGGCGCTGTTGTCCGTTATGCTCCTTATTAAAATGCCTGCCGGCTCTTTTTTAACTAGTTCTCCTCGTTGGAGAACTCTAATGTCTTGAAATGAACCGTTTCCAGGCTCTCGGACACTGGAAGTATTCAGGAGAGTAGCTAAAGGCGCTGAAAAGCTGTTCGTCTCAGAGGGACAAGTTGTGAGCCCTCAAGAGGTTGCTGACTCATCACGTCTCTTCTTAATTATTGGATGAATCTAAATAGGAAATATTGTAATGAAGTACCAATCTGGGAGTTTATGAAGATGAATCACTGTTCATCCACAGGTACTTGGGTTTATGCTGCTTCGCTGTCTGGTGTTTTTCTCCCTTTCTCTCTCCCTTAGAACATTCTTACCAATAAATAAAATCCCACTTGGGAATCCTCAATATCTGAAAAATAAGAGAATAATGGACATAGGCAAGGAATCTTCCTAAGAATAATAAAGATCATGTAGAGAGAAATGTACCAGCTTGCTTAGCAATGTTTGTCTTCAGGGTGGCAGCACCAGAAGTCATTGTTTTTCCTCTCAGCCTGTATATATTAGTGACTTGTTATAGGAAGCGTGTATTACTTTTATTGTGTAGGAGAAAACACTGTATCTGAAAAGAAAGTAAGACAGGAAAGAAAGTTTTAGGTAACAGCTCCAGGACAGATTTTGTAGCCACACACAGAGCTGGCTTTAGCGAGATGAGCAGGAGCAGGTACTACCATTTAAAGCTTTTGCCATTCAAAGCAGGAATGAGACTGTGGGTCCTTCCCTTGTAACAGCAGGAAGACCGCAAGACCTGAAGCTGGGAGGAAAAAAAGAAACTCAAGACCCAAAAGAGGGAATTCTTTTTATAAGCACCTTTGATTTGGATTGCAGGCACATCGCTCTGTTTCAAAGGAAGTGTCACTGGTCTCAGCCTCAATGCCTCCGGTGGGTGGCCAGCACCAGAAGGCCTCTCACAGACCACTGGGTTCTGTTTCCTTTGTGCTGACTTTGCCTGACTCCCATAAAATAGTTAGCAGGGGGAGGAGCCCCAGTGATAAACCCAAAGAAAATAACATGTCAAGATGAAGTGAGAAGAAAGCCCAGAAAAATCCAGGCAAGAGAGAGAGGGAATAGTCTCTTGTGCTTAAAGAAGTGGGAAAAGCAATAGCTGCAAAAAAGGCAAGGCAATGCTTGCATTTTCCTTTTGTAACGTCAACAAAAATAATCAATAAACCACCTATAATAAGAATATAAAATAGCTTTCTATAGTTGGTAGACTACAGCCCAGAAGTCAGCTTCCTAGGTTACTCTGAGAAATTGCTCCAGAGAAGCCTGGTCTTCAGCACAGTTTTATCTTGTCAGAACAAAGAACATTAAGCAAGGCAAGGATGCGTTTCTTAAAGGTTTCAAATAAAACCAGACCAGCAGGAACATAGCAAGTCAACATGGCCTTGCATCTGGGAAGTCTTATCATTAAAGGAGGGCCAACATGCGTCCCAGGAAGGGAGGCATTTAATTTTTGTTTTCAACTTGAACATTCTTTACTTCAGGTCAATGTGCCCTTTTCCTTAATGATTAGAGCAGATGTATAATGTATGTTTGATGGGCCACAAACAGGCTATTTCAGCAAGCATAATATTCAAGTTAACTCATGTATAAGCCAGAATGACTTCCCTAGACCTCAACAGGTGAAAATTTCTTTTATCAGTAAACATTTTCTTCCCCTACCTCCTACTCCCACCACCCTCCAAAAAAATCTACAAACAAAGCTCCCTTCACTGAGCTGTGCCAGAGACCATTTCCAGCTTCCACTGAGCCCCCAGTTCAGTCTCTTTAAAGAAGATGATATTCACCAGTGTGTTGTGAGAAAGCTTCTAAACTAAGAAGGTGAGAGTCAGTGTAATGTTATTCCAAGTGTGTGGTGACACCAATGTTGGTGCTTTGAAGAAACAGCATACCAAGAAAAATAAGGAAGAGGGATGGGGAAGAGAGAATATCAGCCCTTGTTCCCTACAATCCATTCTCAGGCCCCAGGACTTTCCTGGGGCATCTAGTGACAGAAAGCATGTAGCCTCCTACACTCTTGGTGGGAATCTAAGTTGGTGCAGTCACTATGGGGACTAGTATGGAGGTGCCTTAAAAAACTGAAAACAGAGCTACCGTATGACCCAGTAATCCCATTCCCGGGCATATATCCAGAGAAAACCATAATTTGAAAAGATACCTACACCCCAGTGTTCACTGCAGCACTGTTTATCCTAGACAAGACATGGGAGCAACCTAAATGTCCACTGACTGATGAATGGGTAAGGAAAGCGTGGTACAGGTATGCAATGCAGTATTACTTAGCCGTAAAAGGAATGAAATAATGCCATTTGCAGCAATGTGCAGGCACCTAGAGATTATCATACCAAATGAAGGAAGTCAGATTGAGAAAGACAGCTATCATATGATATCACTGATATGTGCATTCTAAAAAAAGTATACAATGGACTTATTTACAAAACAGAAACAGACTCACAGACATAGAAAACAATCTTATGGTTACTAAAGGGGAAAGATGGAGGGGAGAGATTAAATTAGGAGTTTGGGGTTAACATATATACACTACTATATATAAAGTAAATAATCAACAAGGACCTACTGTATGGCACAGGGGAACTCTATATTCTGTAATAACCTATATAGGAAAAGTCTGGAAAAGAATGGACATAGGGAAACTATAACTGAATCACTGCTGTACACCTGAAACCAACGCATTATAAATCAACTATACTCCAATATAAAATAAATGCTTTTTTAAAAATGCATATAGGTTTGTTTATGAAGGCATGCTAAGGGTATTTGGGAGAAACAAGTTCACAGCCAGATTTGGCAATAAAGACACAATCACAAAGCAGGAAGTGAGGAGTCAAGGGGGAAAAAATGGGAAAACTCAGGACTTTTCTTGGAATGGGATGCAATTACACAGGGCTACATCTACTCATGTGGGGACACTGTGATGTGTGGTTGGCCTTCAGTTCAATTCAGTTCAGTCGCTCAGTCGTGTCAGACTCTCTGTGACCCCATGAACCGCAGCACACCAGGACTCCTTGTACATCACCAACTCCTGGAGTCCACTCAAACCCATGTCCATTGTGTCAGTGATGCTATCCAACCATCTCATCCTCTGTCATCCCCTTCTCCTCCTGCCTTCAATCTTTCCCAGAATCAGGGTCTTTTCCAATGAGTCAACTCTTCGCATCAGGTGGCCAGAGTATTGGAGTTTCAGCTTCAATATCAGCCCTTCCAATGAACACCCAGGACTGATCTCCTTTAGGATGGACTGATTGGATTTCCTTGCAGTCCAAGGGACTCTCAAGAGTCTTCTCCAACACCACAGTTCGAAAGCATCAATTCTTCGGTGCTCAGCTTTCTTTACAGTCCAACTCTCACATCCATACATGACCACAGGAAAAACCATAGTCTTGACTTGATGGACTTTTGTTGAAAAAGTAATGTCTCTGCTTTTAATATGCTGTCTAGGTTGGTCATTCTTTCCAAGGAGTAAGTGTCTTTTAATTTCATGGCTGCAATCACCATTTGCAGTGATTTTGGAGCCCCAAAAAATGAAGTCTGACCCTGTTTCCACTGTTTCCTCATCTATTCCCCATGAAGTGATGGGACCAGATGCCATGATCGTTTTCTGAATGTTGAGCTTTATGCCAACTTTTTTACTCTCCTCTTTCGCTTTTATCAAGAGGCTCTTTAGTTCTTCACTTTCTTCCATAAGGGTGGTCATCTGCATAGCTGAGGTTATTGATATTTCTCCCAGCAATCTTGATTCCAGCTCGTGCTTTTCCCAGCCCAGTGTTTCTCATGATGTACTCTGCATAGAAGTTAAATAAGCAGGGTGACAATATACAGCCTTGACATACTCCTTTTCTAATTTGGAACCACTCAGTTCTTCCATGTCCAGTTCTAACTGTTGCTTCCTGACCTGCATATAGGTTTCACAAGAGGCAGGTCAAGTGGTCTGGTATTCCCAACTCTTAAGAATTTTCCAGAGTTTGTTGTGATCCACACAGTCAAAGGCTTTGGCATAGTCAGTAAAGCAGAAGTAGATGTTTTTCTGGAACTCTCTTGTTCTTTTTATGATCCAGCAAATCTTGGCAATTTGATCTCTGGTTCCTCTGCCTTTTCTAAATCCAGCTTGAACATCTGGAAATTCATGCTTCACATACTGTTGAAGCCTGGCTTGGAGAATTTTAAGCATTACTTTACTAGCATGTGAGATGAGTGCAATTGGGCGGTAGTTTGAGCATTCTTTGGCATTGCCTTTCTTTGAGATTAGAATGAAAAGTGACTTTTTCCAGTCCTGTGGCCACTGCTGAGTTCTCCAAATTTGCTGACATATTGAGTACAGCACTTTCACAGCATCATCTTTTAGGATTTGAAAGAGCTCAACTGGAATTCCATCACTTCCACTAGCTTTGTTCGTAGTGATGCTTCCTAAGGCCCAAGCATTCCAGGATGTCTGGCTCTAGGCTGGTGATCACACCATCATGATTGTCTGGGTCATGAAGATCTATTTTGTATACAAAAAAATAGGTCTGTGTATTCTTGCCACCTCTTCTTAACATCTTCTTCTTCTGTTAGGTCCATACCATTTCTGTCCTTTATTGTGCCCATCTTTGCATGAAATGTTCCCTTTGTATCTCTAATTTTCTTGAAGAGACCTCTAGACTTTCCCGTTCTATTGTTTTCCTCTATTTCTCTTCACTGATCACTGAGGAAGGCTTTCTTATCTCTCCTTGCTCTTCTTTGGAACTCTGCATTCAAATGGGTATATCTTTCCTTTTCTCCTTTGCTTTTGCTTTTCTTCTATTCACAGCTATTTGTAAGGCCTCCTCAGACAACCATTTTGCCTTTTTGCATTTCTTTTCCTTGGGGATGGTCTTATTCCCTGCCTCCTGTACAATGTCATGAACCTCTGTCCATAGTTCTTCAGGCACTCTATCAGATCTAATCCCTTGAATCTATCTGTCACATATTTGTTATTCCTCCTCTAATGAAAATTTCTTTAGTGATTCAGCACTGAAAAGTGATTCGGCACTAAGCTATGATGAAAAAAGTACCATTTGGGATAGGTGTTTTTTTCATCATATTAGAAAATAAGCTTTTGAAAATTATTGACAAAGAGGCTTTAAAAAAAAAATTATAGCTGCATGATGAATTTTAAAAAATAACTTTTTGGCATCTAGTGACATTCAAATCCCTTAGATAAAGCAGAAATAGATGTTTTTCTGAAACTCTCTTGCTTTTTCGATGATCCAGTGGATGTTGGCAATTTGATCTCTGGTTCCTCTGCCTTTTCTAAAACCAGTTTGAACATCTGGAAGTTCACAGTTCACATATTGCTAAAACCTGGCTTGGAGAATTTTAAGCATTACTTTACTAGCATGTGAGATGAGGGCAATTATTTGGTAGTTTGAGCATTCTTTGGCATTGCCTTTCTTTGGGACTGGTTGACTTTACTGGGGTTAGAAATCTTGGTTGAAGGACTGATTCAGAGTTAGTTACTTTGGTGGAGTGGTCAAGGGAACTCTACAGACCTTTGCAAGAGGACTCCAAGAGAGGAGAAGGAAGCCAAGTCCAAAGAGAAGATAAGGGTTTCTAAGACTTACTGACTCATTTTATTTGACAAATTGTATGTGTACTCTTGTGACGTTGGGCCAGGCACTGGGAATCAAAACACATGTGTGCTCACCACATCACTCCCCATGGAACTTATTTACTAATCAGGAAAACAGACATACACAAGCCATATATAGGTCAAAATTAAAACTACAGTAAGCTACACGAAGCGCTGGAACTTTAGAAAGTTAATACTTTAAAGCCATATCCTCACAATCTGAAACTGAATCTTTGCAAGACACAGAGGATTCAGGTAGATGGAGACTGATTCAAAAGCTAGCCTGGAGTATGGGGTTACGTGCATAGCAACAATAGGCTGCCTTGCTACAGCTGCCCTGAGGTACAAGCTGCAGAAAAGGCAACCTTACGCAGCCTCATTGCACTGAACAGATAGGGTAAGGAAACAGGACCCCAGACGATCCACACCAGCCATTATCAAACACCAAACTGATGAGTCACCCCAGCCCCTGAGGTCAGTCTTGTTTCCAGGAAATTCCTCCTCTTGGATTACAGGGAGGTGATTAGTGTCCCTCACCTACATTCCCCGGGTTTTTGTTTTTTTTTAACCCATCGGGCTTAGCCATCAAGTCAATGGCCAGCCAGGGTCATGGGGCTCGGAGAGGCTCAGCACTCCAAGCTGTCCAGCACTGACCTTCATTAGCCCCCAATTCAGCAACAACCTCTGCTTCTTTGAACGTCTCCCCATGCACCTCTAGGGCACTTCAGACTTTGCCCCCGAAGGTCTTTCAGTGAATCTTAACAACATACTAATAAAACTAACCCATAGACCTCTCTGTACCCATTTTGTATTCTATTTTCCATCCCAGATTGTACTGGCTATTAACCAAATATTCCAGCCCTTGTGGGTGAGACCATGGTTTTGGTGCCAGAAGTACAAAGCTTCGGCCATGCAGTCAACACATCCAGAGCCAAATTCAGACCTTGTGTTGTGGATGGACCCCTAAAACCCTATGAATAAGACTTGGATGATCACAAATTCAAGAATAATGGTTCCCTTCCTTGTGCCTCAGTGAGGTTCCACATAACAGCTTCTCCTAGGCCGTACTCAGATGATTTAACGTAGAAGCTTTCACTTGGGAGCTCCCTGAAGAATGCCTGGTGCTTCGTTGTATTTTGAAATTGTGACTTACCGATTTGGCAGAAAAAACTATATAAATGCTAAAAATAACTGTTCTGTCCACAAGACTCTTCAAGGTGTAAACTGGAAAGGCTCTCTTTTTCCTACAGTCGATTTAAGAGCTCTGTCTGCTCTTGACTCTGCCACATATAATACTGCTAAATCCATCAGCTCTCAGCTATGTACTGTGAGAATCACCACACAATGGGGTTTTGTGAACTTCACATGGTATAAACTAATACCCATACTATAAACCACTCACAATATTGAGCTAATACCCAGAGCAGAAGTATGTACGGTAAGCCACTTACTCTACACAATGGTATCATGTGAACTCCATACCATGCGATAGAGGGAACTATCACACATGTTGGAATACAACATACCACATAGTGCAGGAGGGTGAACTATGACACAAGGTCTTATCATGCAGGTCATGTGATCTTTGAAACTCCCACACATTTAAATTTATTCCAGGGAATTCCTTGGCAGATCAGTGGTTAGGACTCTACACTCTCATTGCCAAGGGCCCAGGTCCAATCTCTGGTTGGGGAACTAAGACTCACAAGTTGCACAGAGCAGCCATAAAGTAACATAAGATAAAATATCATAACATAAAATCCCTAACAAAAGTTTATGCTCAGGAAAGCTTTCACAAAGTTCTACTGTCTTTAAACATCCTTTCTCCAGCAGCCTGTTACAAGAACACTTATAACCTAATATTCTAAGATAATGGTTGTAGTTTAGCTTTATATTTGATTCTAAGCTTCCTTATTGAAAAGTATAAGACAAGCAGTTACAAAATTCTTAGTATGAGAAAGAAGTAAACTTACCAGTTCCTTAGCACAAGCAAAGTTTTTCCCAGAAAAACTGTCTCAATAGGATTCTATAAAAGGACACCAAGTGCTATGGAGGAAAATGTTCTCAGAAACAAAAGCAATGATAAATTTCAAAAGGTCTTGAAGGGATCTTCATAGAAGCTGGAGGTAAAGCCACACAATGATTCAGTGACAGCAATTCCCAAAAGCCTAAAGAAGCTAATGTCAAGTGTATAGTGTCCTAGTGGCCCCACCAGATATAGTGACAGAAGGCAGAGTGCCTGGGAGGGGAGGTGGAATACAGGCACCACAAACCCTCCCCCAGGTACATCTTCTTTCAGGAGGACCTCTGCTTAGAGCTGGGAAACAGCTCAAAGTGGACTCCCATCTGCCTTGGAATATAAAGATTCTCTTAGTTTCGGGCTGGAGACAGCTCAGTTGAGCTGAGCTGTCTATTATTATATTTAATAAATAGCCAGTACATGAAGAAACAGGGTTACAAGACTGGGTACAAGAAGGAGAAACCTTTTGAGTAAGCCAGTTCTGGGAGAGAATGGTTTCACACTAACTGATAAGACAATGGGCAAGTAGTAACTACCTTGCTGAGTCCTAGTAAGCACCTGGAAATTTACCTGATCCATAATGATAACTGATGATAATAGTAATAATACTACTAATAGTAAATAGTATTAATAACAATAATAATGAGTAGAGTTCTTGTACAGTGCTCACATGCACATACTAAGCCCATTACTATCTTCATCTGTAATCATTTTCACAATAACCCAGTGTTGTCAATGTTATCTCATTTCTTCAGATGAAGAAACAGAGACCCAGATAGTTAAATTAGTGAACCCAAGGATGCACAAGTTAGTACTTGTCAGAGCCAGCCAAGACTGAATTCAAATCTCAGCTTCAAAATCTTCTAGCTATATGACTTTGGGTAAGTTACCTAAATTCCAAGTGCCTCAGTTTCTCTATCTGTAAAATGAGATAATAACAATACCTCTTTTATAGGGCTCTCATGAGATTACATCAAATAATAGATGAAACATGTTTAGCACAGCACTTTTGGCACAAATTGTTTTCATTTGATGGAAGGCTTTATATTATGTAAAAATCAGGTAAAAGGAGTTAAGGCTGAAAACAGAGGCAAGCACCTAAGCAGAGCTTTCACTTGGATCAAAAACTACCTGAATTTTGACTTGGAAGCAAGTTGAAATAAAACTAGACTTTTCCTCAGGAAGCAGCAATATAGCTGATGGAGCATCTGAACAGCATTTAATACGGCCTCCAAAGTCTTATGAATCATAACCACAATCACCAATGGGTAGAACAGCATTTAATACAGCCTCCAAAGTCTTATGAATCATAACCGCAATCACCAATGAGTAGCTTTTAACGCTAAATGAAGGTACAGCATCAATTAAAGAACTTTAGGCCCTAGAACGAGGTATAATGCCCTTTGTATGCTATAAAAGGTCCCTCATTTGCAACATTAACAGAGCCCTTGAAAGTTTCATTTCTCTTTAAATATTACAAGAATGTTCATGAACCATTTTCATTATTTCTGCCATATATGCATGTAACGTGTTTTACTATTATAAGCTTTCTCTAAATTGAATCACTTTTTTACTAATTCAGGTTTTATTGCACCACTGAAATGAATATTGAGCCACTAAAATAAATATCTGCTTATGCAACCATGACCTTAAGAAAATCAAGATGGCACTACAATAAATTGTGATTTTAAGAAAAATGAAACAGCAGGTTTACGTTTAAAGAGACAATTGAACTAGGCATTGAAATGGATTTGAAGAACAAACACCACTGGAATCTCTTCTATATTTCCCTTTAAGTGATTACCTCTGACCTCTACTGGTACAGAGAAAATGTGATCTCCTAGGGCAAATCACTTCATCTTCAGACCTCAGATTCACCCATGAGTCTGAAATTGTACTGAAATCAATGTACCAGCTGAAATCTCAAGGTAATAGACTGAAATCTCAATGTCATATCTTCACATGTAACACAATGAAATTATTTTGCCTTGTATTTAGAAAATCAAACTTGCTATACACACTTTTTTAAAAATGGGATTCAATTTTATTAATTTTCAGAAAAATGTAAATCAAAACCACAGTAGAAAATTACTATATACCCAACAGAGTGGCTAAATTTTTTAAAAGCAGACAATATCAAATGTTAGTAAAATGTGAGGGGAAAATGAATTGTCATAACTGAGACTATAAAGTAAGTCTGTACAAATACACTGGATAAAATGTTTGACAGTATCTATTAAGCTAAAGTTTATTGTATGACCCAGAAATTCCATTAAATTTGGTGTATATGCAACAAAATTTGATGCATATGTTTACAAAAACAGAAAACAAAGTATCTATCAATGAAAGAGTGCTTCATTAAACTGTGGTGTAATCACACCACAGAAAACTACAATACATAGCAAGTGAGAATAAAAGAAATACAAGTAACACATAACAGTGTTGATGCATCTCACTGACATAATGATGGGCAGAAGTGACCGGACGCAGATGGGTTCCTGCTCTTTGATTCCACTTATCTAAATTCCACACTTTCTCTATATATGTTATAATGCAATTACACATTTTAAAACTACAAAGAATATTCTTGATTCTGAGGAGGCATAGTCATTGACCTAGAGTTCTTTCCCTAATAATTTTATATAAAGATGTTATTTCATTTGCTCCTACTTGATAAAAACTGACCCACAATTTCAGTGAATTTAAGGCAAAGGTTACTCGATGAAATTTGTAAATAAAACAATTAAATCCTTTCTCTAAGTTACATATATATACTTTTTGATATTAGTATATCCAATCTTTTGTTTGGACAGAATTCCAGTGACCTCAAATTTAAAGTATGTTCAGTTTGTGTATGTGTGTTGTGTGTTCAGTCTCTCAATTGTGTCTGACTCTTTGAGACCCCATGGACTGTAGCCTACCAGGCTCCTCTGTCCATGGAACTTTCCAGGCAAGACTACTGGAGTGGGTTTCCATTTTCTTCTCTAGGGGATCTTCCAGACCCAGGGCTTGAACCCATGTCTCTTATGTCTCCTGCATTGGCAGGCAAATTCTTTACCACTAGCGCCACCTGGAAAGCCCTTTCTATGTTCAATTATAAAAGGAAAATTTATCTGAAATATTTCAGTCTCTATTATCAAAAAATGAGTTAGCGCAGAGACAGCAAATATGTCCATACAGACAGCCTCCTTGGAACGCTCACAGCAGATGGGACTAATCAGCCACATGTGCTACTCCGTTCTGTTGAGCTCGACAGCCTCAGCCTTGTACTCAAACAGCACTTAGGGCAAACACCAGGTATAGGGCAAGACTGATAGAAGAGATGGGGAGATTTTCACTTTCCTATCACCTGTTTTCATCCCTCCTTTGATTGACTCACCCTGTCTTTACAGTCAGTCTGTCGCGCCTTCCTGTTCTGCTGCCCCCTCTGGACAAGTCCATTAGGGCAGCGAGAGGAATCCGAGCTGCCAGGAGGGCAGACGCACCTTTTATAGCCCAGGTTTCAGGGTTCCCTCCAAGCAGCATTGCCACAGTGGACCACGCAACAGAACATGGACGGGCCGCTACATTGCTTGTTCCCTGCACAGGCGCCAGTCAAGGTCAGCAGAAGTGAAACGTCAGCTCTCTCCAGAACTCAGCACCCAAAGTCCTTAACACCAACTCAAATTCCTCTCTTTGCCCTGATAGTGAGGTTTCTTTCAAACTCCTCTCCAGACCTTCCCTCAGGCGAAAAACTAACAAGAACAGGTGGCCCTACTTCTAATTACTCTTTACCTCGCTTGCAGACATTTTTCTCATTATAGTGCTGTTATAATCAGCTGATGTCTCTTAAAGCCAAGGCTACAGGAGGGCTTCTGCCAAGCCCTTCCACTCACTTTGGTCGTTCTTTCTGTACTCTCAGCTCCTCTCACCCACATGATACAAGAACGTGAACTATTGTCAGCCTGTTTTATATTTCTCTCTCCACAAGGTCTAACTGGAACATTTTATACAAAGACTTCCCAAGTTAACTCCTTGATGCTTTCACCCTCCCTAAGGATTACCATTCCTCTGAGCAAGAAATCCCACCCACCACAAAATGCTGGTACTAGTAAGAGGCTGCTGGCATCTGACCCCGCTCATTGCCCACATCCAAAAACGTCTGGTTCCATGATGCCTCACTTCCTGCTCTTCTCTTATGTACTTCATCTCTTCACTGTTGCCCCCTTGTCTGGCTTCAAACTCACCTATCAGATCATCAAATCAGATTTTGCTTCCATAGTACCAGCCATGCTACTCTTCTAAAACAATGTGCATTTGCCCAAGGACTATGGAAAGGGTGGGTTGGTAGGGACGATATTTAGAGTTGAATAATATAGAAAAAGAAATGCTGTGATAATGAGCAAATATACCTAGTTTTCAAGCAAGAGATCACTAGGGAAATATTAAACAAGAACAGGAGAAATTGTCTGTAATATGACTACTGAGCTCAAATGTAATAGACACCACCATGTCAAGGATGTGGCATTAACATATGTGATCAGATTTTTACTCTCCAAACCTTATAGGATAGTTTATTAAGAGTATTGGTTAGGACATTCATTTTTGTGCTGGTAACAGAGACTCAGGTAAAGTATGGTTTAAGCTAGAGGGCCAAACATCATAAAATAGGCAGATGTCTATTGCTCTCTCACATAATATCCCACCTGATGTCACAGTTCAATTCTGCAAATCTTCAGAGAACTGGACACTTTCTCTTTTGCTGTTTTCACATCATTAAGGCACGACCTTTGTCTCTGGTTCATCACAGCTTCCTTTCCTTGTCCACAGAAGAGACAAGTGGATGGGGAAAAGGGAAGGACATGCCATGTTCCTTCCAATAAAGGATACACCTGGGAGTGACACCTGCCACCTGGCTGCTCACATCTCCTTAGAAATGAATCACATAGTCACACCTAGCTACAAGATAGAATTGAAAACTCAGTCTCTATTTTAGAACACAAATCTGGGCTTCTGTCGTTACAGAAGAAAAGGTGAACAGATTTGGGGGAGAACTAGCAGTCTGTGCCACAGCATTTAGTTTAAAATAATCATTTAGCATTAAGACAGACTGTAAATAATTATTGAAGCTGGATCACACATACCCGGAGGTTCATTATACTACTTTCTCTATTTGTTCAGGTTTGAAAATTTCATAGTTAAGAGTTCTAAAAAATTAATTCCATCAGCATATATTATGGGACTTGTCGGTGTTTGAGAAATAGGATTTGGTAAGGTTCAGTAAGCAAATGGTAAGCAAACAGAGGCTTAGACGTGCTTAAAGCGCTTGCTCCTCATTTTCCGCCTCTTGCTGCACTTGGAGACGTGAAGCTGAGCTAGACTTCTGAAGGATGCGTCCATGAAGAGGAGAACAGAGGTGTGTCAGCTGGTCGCTTGCTGCTTACCCCATGTGAGTGAAGCAGTCCTAGTGACCCAGCTGCAGTCCACAACACTACTAGCCACAGCCCCGTGAGAAACAGCAGCCAAAGCCGAGCTGGCCTAGACATCATCACAGGACAGAAAGGGATGTGGGCTTCCTCTGGCTTTTCAGGACTCCTGAGGAGGTGGGTCACCTGTGCAGTACTGACTCACTTTCACCTGAGCCAGCCGCCAGCACAAAAGCAGAAACAAACCAAACACTGATCTGATATTTCTTTAAAATTTCTCAATCTCTCTGTCATGCTGGTGACTCCAGGGTGTATACAAATACCTGGAGTAAGGACTCTGTTCCCAAAAGATAATTTTTAATCCAGGCTATTTCCAGCACGGACTTCCCAGGTGGCTCAGTGGTAAAGAATCTGTCTGCGATGCAAGAGATGAAGGTTCGATCCCTGTGTCAGAAAGCTCTCCTGGAGAAGAAAATGGCAACTCATTCCAGTATTCTTGCCTGGGAAATCCCATGGACAGAGGAGCCTGGAGGCCTATAGTCTATGGGGTCCCAAAAGAGTCAGACACGACTTAGAGACTCCACAACGACAACAATTCCTAGCGCTGCCCATCTCATCTCACTTGCGCTGTAGACGCTGCCAGGGGCCAGCAGGCATGCCCACTGCTCCCACTGGTTCTGCTTCCAAACTCCAGTGAAGGGAAGTGGGTGAAAAAGTAAAAGTCGCTCAGTTGTGTCCGACTCCGTGCAACCCCATGGACTATACAATGCATGGAATTCTCCAGGCCAGAATACGGGACCCAGGGATTGGACCCAGGTCTCCCACATTGCAGGCAGATTCTTTACCAGCTGAGCCACAAGGGAGGCCCAAGAGTACTGGAGTGGGTAGCCTATCCCTTCTCGAGCAGATCTTCCTGACCCAGGTCTTTTTAAAGTACATTATTCCTTTCTTCTTGAAAATTTTAAACTCCTCCCTAACCTGAAGCCCCAGACTAACAAATGGCACCTGCTTTCTTACAGATGAGACAGTATTGAGGACTCAAAGGATTTATCAGAACAGAGCTTCTCAGAGAAGACTCATTAACCCTGAAGGCTGATGCAAACTCTCCTACTGTAAGCTTTGAAATCTTAAGACCTTGAGGCAACTGAGGCCCATCTCCTTTATTTAGACAGTGACAATAATAATAATTTCTCTAAAACCACTCTTAGTGAAGGATGCTTCAAAATATAAGTGAAGTGAATCAGTTATACATACACACACACACACATATTTATATACTTTTTAAGATACTTTTCCCATATAGGCCATTATACAGTATCAAATAGAGTGCCCTGTGCTATGCAGTAGGTCCTTATTAGTTATATATTTTATATGTAGTCCTGTGCATATCTCAGTCCCAATCTCCCAATGTATGCCTTCCCACCTCACCCCTTGGTAACCATAAGTTTGTTTTCTACATCTGTAACTCCATTTCTGCCTTGTAGATAAGTTAATGTGTACTCTTTTTTTTAAGATACCATATATAAGCAATCATAGGATATTTGTCTTTCTCTGACTTGCTGTTCACCTGAGTCTAGCACAACATTGTAAATCAACTATACTCCAAAGAATTCTTTTTAAATGTGAAAGTGATCCCTACTCATTAGGGTCTTTTTTTCCAGTTCTAACTCCTCCTTAAGCTTAAAGTCTGTAGGGATTTAGGCACAGTAATTTCTTAAGCTCTGTAGTTTCCACTGGCTGCATCATACTAACGATACACAGAGGATTGACTGCAGGAGTTCCCTGGTGGCCCAGTGGCCGAGAATGGAGCTCCCAATGCAGAAGGCCTGGGTTCAAACCCGAGTCGGGGAACTGGATCCCACACGCTGCAGCTAAGAAGTTTGCATGCCACAACAAAGATCAAAGATCCCATGTACCCACAACTAAGATCCAGTGCAGCCAAATAAAAAATAAACATTTTGTTAAAAAAAAAAAAAAAGATGGCTGCATTCAGAGCTTCATAATGTGTCTTCTGATTCTGCCTCTGCCCATGGTTATAAAACTCCCATTTCCCCTTATTGGATATCAACTCTTTATCAATTCCTGGAGGGTTCTCAGAGGTGTTACCCTGACTGCTCACCATTTTAGTCGCTTCAGACAGTAGGTTGCTTTTACTGTGGTTTTTCTTGCTCTTCCCCTCGCTGGTCATCTCCCAAGCCTCTGAGGCCCACAAAGCTGTCACCACTATTAGGGTAACCTCTCTAGGGGAACAGAGTGGCCTAAAACAGATATGGAAGATGCTGCTAATTTACAAGTTCTCTAGCCTTTGGTTCCTGTTGCCACCTTCTTAGAGTAGTTCAGCTATTTTTCTGTTTGAAAATTGCCCCCATTTTTCTCTCTTAACCTAGTACATGTTATTATTGTGAGACATCAGTCTTAGATGAGAGTGCTGTCAGCTGTCACCTCCGTTATGAAGCGGGGATTGGCTCTCTCCAGCTTCATGTTACACTCAGCTCTGTCGGTCTTGATTCTGGGCTTCTAGTGTCCCTACTTCTTAGTGAGGCTTTGATGGCCTTGTTCTTCTGACTCTTATTTGTAGCCCTTTATTCAGATCATTCAGACATGAGTCCATGATCCTGGGCTGGAAGAGAACTTGAGAAAAGTATATTGCACCCCAAATCCTCCTCCTTTCTAATTCTAAAGCATGATTCTTGAATCAAGCTAGTACTTCTCATGTCTTCTTTCCTTCATCACAATTCTACACAGGAGGTGTTCCTGCTCTTAAGACAAATAGACTCACTTCATCACTCCTCTGTACCCAAGCATTTATGAATTCAAGGAAGGACACAGCTATGGCCAAATCTGAAACAGTTACGGCACTTCTTTTTGAGCTCCTGTCTCGACAAGTGACAATTTCTTCCCACAACCTTATATGAAAAATGAGATACCATGGATTAATGAGATAGTTTCAACCATTCAATTTACTTGAGTTTACCATTTGCCAATATTTGTGGATTATTATTAGATACAGAGAGAGCATCACTGGAATTTGGTTCAGGTACAATGTGAACTCTGAACTGGAGACATGTCACAATATCGTCATCTTTCATGGGAGAGAAAACAAGACAATTTTAATTGGCTGTATGTTCTCCCTTCTCATTGGATTTCTTGCTCCTTTCTTCTTGGTTCTCTTATTTCTGGGTCTTACTAAATTCAAAAGAGATTGCTTACTGCTTAACATTTCTTTGTTTTATGCCTTGAGCTATATACCAAGGAAAAAAGCATTTCCAGTCAATCACACATACCAAGGCTTTTCTGTAAAAAAGAGAAAAATATTCAGAATGTTCCAGACATAAAACTATTTCAATTTTTAATCCTGTTTTACAGAAATTAGAGATATAGTTCTAAATTTAGCTGGATCCGACCTGCTTCACCTAACTCACTTACCATTGACAATGGGAAAGAGTTTTAAAACTCCCCAATACCTGTCAGTTGCTGTTAGCAATAAGAAAAGCATTTCCTTAATCCTTCACCCCAAGGGCAGTTTCATTATAGTTTCAAAGTGAAGATCAAGAATTCTGCTTGAGATGTAATAACTTTTTAAGAAAATTTGATTTTAAAAGAAATGGAAATTAAGTATAGCATTATGTACTATTCATTATTAAAGGAAAATTCAAAGGGATTGTATGCTCATCTCATGAATTCTTCCTAAAAACTGTGGTTGCTTCGTTAAAGAGATATGGAATAGCAGGTGGCCAGGTAGTCGTCTTTATTAAATGGAAAAATCTCTTGACTCTGAGTCACCAGCCTTTCAATTTTCCTCTAAGGAAGGAAAGGGTTAATTTATATTCTTTCCATTTTTCCATAAAAGACAGACTCTAGGTTCTGAATTGCTGAGCTCAATGCCAGGGTTGCACAAAATAAAGACAGATCATATTACACATCCTTTCATCAGCATCTCAAAGGGTTTTATACCCATTAAAATACCACTGTAGCCTTCCTGTGTAGCCAAGTATGCAGTTTGGTGTGTGAATAAGTTAAGTCTTCCTGCAAGTGCCTTTTCCCATTTGTTTCACTTTGTCTTAATGTCTTTGCAATTCATTTAGTGTCGCCAATTTAAGATAAAGGTATTTAGCAGTTTGGGGCATATCACTCTGAGTAGAAAAACCTTCCTGACCCCCAACTTAAAGCAGAGCAGAGGCCCCCAAGAGCAGCTTAGACGACTGTCCCCCATGAGGGTCTTTGACCACAGATTTCGTCCAAGGTGACATGTATTTCACCCCTAACTATTTGACATAAATAAATCTTCATCCTTTGAAGGGAAGGACTGAGCACAAGAAACTGGGAAAAATCAATCTGAACCAAGGCTGATGATGCAGGGGACTTTTGGTAATGAGACTATATTGGCAAGAGCTGGTTCCCAAGGGAGATCTGAGCTTGGGAAATATTACTGAAAATAAATCCAGCTCCTAAAGTGACCATGAAAAACGATAACAGATATCTGGAGATATGTTACAATGCTTTTCAAATCTTTGTGTTTTATACTTATAACCCCACATTCAAAACCAGAAAGAGAGATTTTCAGAAGGTCATAGCTAGGAATCTCAATGCCAACTTGTATTCTAAACCTAATAAGGCAGCCATATATAGTATGAATCTTAGCCCTAAATTCATTTCCCTAGTTTTAAGACCCCTCAAACATCTATTTTAACCTTCACCATTATGTTCTTATTTGCCTTGAATGATTTTAGAATGAGGGAAGATACCATATACCTAAAGGAGAGAACACAAATGAAAAAGTTAATTGAGTCAGACATGGCAGAAGGAGTCAGGGCCATGAATAGTAATGAGACACTGTCCCTGTTCAAGAAGAACTTACAGACTAATGAGAGAAAACCAGAAACAGGTAAACATATCGTTTCACCATAATATGGCAAGTGCTAGGCAAAGATATACCCTGGATGTAATGAGTGTTCATAATCGGGGTATCAGTAATAACAGTGAGATTTGCTGGGCTTATGTACTCCCATCTGCCTCTCATTAGCTCTGCAGCAGCCTTAAAAATATTAATAACACTCTTGACTACCAAGGTCACTATGAAACACAGCAGCCTAGAGGACCCTGGAGGAAGCAGAATGTGTTTGAAGTACTGCAAAAAGCCCCATCCTGGAGAACTGTCACTATTTGCTTCTCTGGCAGCTCCCTATAAGAGCCCATTCACAGGATTTATCTTCAGGTGACCTTGCATTAAGGGGAAATTCCTAACCCCAAAGTATTTGCAAAAGCAATCAGCAGCCAACTGTTTAACATCACAGCTGCCTGAGCCAGGGATGTAAGTTGGGAAATAAGAGGCTTCCCAAAAAATATAAGATGAAGTTCTAGGAAATGAATTGTCTACAGAAGGTTTTGAAAAGTTGTCACGTATTCCTGGGGATCTACAACTGCCATGTGCATGCCAATAAAAAACCGAGAAACCCTAAGCTCTCACCCCTGGCTAAGCTTGAGGTTCTTTGCAAGTAGTAAGTGAGAAATAAGGTGGAGTCGTAAATTGCCAAAGTGCTGAAAACAAACCATAGCAACCTAAAGAGAGGGAGAACTATTGCTAAAGGTGTTTAAGGAAATCTCTATCCAATGATGACTTGTCCCCTAGGCTTACTGGGCAAAGACTTTAATGAACACATACAACAAAGGATATAGGCATTAACAAAATTATTTCAGAAAAGGCATCCAACAACAAACAGCAAAAACAACAAACTCTAGGTAGGGGAAGGACCTGATTTCCAAAGGTGCCACTAAGGCAAGAACTCAATAAATATACAGAAAAATCACAATTAAAGTCATTACTAGAAAATATCTATTTGACACAATAAAAGATAATAGAATTAAAATGTAAATGTATTATAAAACACTGAAAAGTACTATCATAACTTCACCAAGTAAATTTTCTCTAACTGTGCAATTATCTAAGAATTCATAGTTTTAAAGGAACTATTTCCCCTTATAATGCTTTAATAAATTTCTACCTTGTGGCAATGGAGTATTCAAAAAGAAGAAGAAGATGATAATGGCAACATAGAGAAATGAAACATAAATCATATAGAAAAGAAATAAAATGGCAAATGTAAACCCTACCCTAACAGTAATAACATTAAATTGAAATAGAATAAATAATCAAAAGGCAGGCTTTGGCAGAATGGATACAAAAATATGATCCAACTATTGACTTTCTACAAGGGATACACTTTAGATTGAAAGACACAAATAGGTTGAAAGTAAACAAACAGCATGCAAACAATCACCAAAAGAGAGTCAAATATTAATATCAGACAAAACAGACTTTAAGATAAAAATTATTTCTAGAGACAAATAAAGTTCATCATTATAAAAGGATCAGTCCATCAGGAAGCTATCATCATTACAAATATCAATCTTTTGGCTCCTCTTCAAATCATGTATGAAGTAAAAGATGCATATATATATATATCCCAAATATACTGAGTGGAATAATATTAAAATAGTCACATAGAGAAAAATCTGATTTAAAAAGTGTTACTGGTGGAGGGTACAGACACTGGGTTACTGTATGAGCTTGAATCTGTATACTTTGGGATTCTAATGTTATGCCCAAGTCACGAAATCTCCCAACGACCACCAGGGAGCTGATATCCAATGCAAAAGCAAGAGAGGTTTTATTACCAAGCTCAAGCTGGGGCTCCCACTGATACCAACGCAGCAGCTATAGGGAGGAGCCCTGAGCTCTGGGTTACATTGCTTATATAGGGTATTCTCACGTGAAAAATTCGAAAAACAGGAGTCTCCAGGTCTGATTGGTCACCTTCTGGTGAAGGGTTAGGTGTTGAGTTCTGATTCGTTCCCATTTCCCAGGCTGGCCAAGGGTTCTGATTGGTTCGCAGGTGGTGGGGTGAGGTCAGGGGATTTCCAAAGGCTCTTTTCCTGGAACCTTAGATTCTTCACTAAGAGTGTGATCATACCTTTGGCTAGAGATTTACCATACTCACCCTTGAAAAGAGGAAGAAACACACAAACATGTGCACATACAGACATGACTAGCTCAGAGTCCACCTTCCTCCTTTATGCCTATCAAGAGTTCACAGTGCTATACAAACCTTCCAACTTTTAGGCAGGCTCAGGCTCTTATTCCCCGAAAATGCTGTTCAATGTGCTGTGCTCACCTTGAGAAGAAAAGCCTAGAAGGAAGTCCCCGGAAAGCAACATCAGGAAACCATGTCACTTCAATACAATGCTTTTGTGTATGTCTTAAGAAAGCCTTATTTATTTAGGAATTCTAGTTAGTTCAATGCATTCATATAATTACACATGATTTTACAATGGACATTGTGATGATCTCATTTGTAATTTTGCTTTTCAATAAAACTTGTGTAAGAAAAGAAAGCTGAGAGAATGAAATATTGTCAGGAAAATTATTGATAGGACTTGTTTTTGCTATTAAGTTTAATTATCCTAATTAATCTGGGCTCTCCTCGACCTGTCTTCTGGTTCTGCCATTAATCAATGATTTGACCTTCTGTGATTCACTCTTAATCTTTACCTGTCTAATGATGAAGTTGAACTAGAAAGCCGTTAAGTTTCCTTTCAGCTCCAATATTATTTGTGTTTCTGAAGTAAGGATTTACATTTAGTTATAATCTAACTACATGTTGAATTTCCTTTATCCCACAATACTAAGTATATTAACAAAATTGCTAATAAACTCTAAACAGCAGAGAAAATGTTTCAGTTTAGTTCAGGGAAGGAGGTAAATGAAAAATTGCTATCTTGTTTGATTAAATGTGAATTTCACAATTGCCTATTTGTCCATCATTGTCAAAAAGTCCAAGGTATACTGCCTAGTTACATACAGTCAAATTGCCTTAAAAACCTTTCTTTTGAATTTCAGAAGGTTTAAAAAATAGCTAACTATTCCATTTTTAAACTGCTTGCTTCAGAAGTTTTTATAGACTAACTAATAGAAATGTGCTTTCAAAGAAAAGTAGGTTGTTCGTTTCTATAGATCTAAAAGTGCTCAGCATATATTTCCTAGGCCAGTACAACCATGGAAATGTATGAAATACTGTGAAACAATTTCCTAGATTATATAACCCTGTTCCCAAGTTACACCGACCACACAATAAATACCCTGCAATAGAAGTATGATAAACATTATTATTATTGGGCTTCCAATGTGGCTCAGTGGTAAAGAATCCACCTTCAATTCAGGAGAGACAGTTTCAATCCCTGGGTCAGGGACATTCCCTGGAGGAGGGCATGGCAACCCACTCCAGTATTCTTGCCTGGAGAACCCATGGACAGAGGAGTCTGGAAGGCCACAGTCAATATGGCTGCAGAGTCAGACACGACTGAGTGACTGAACACACACACACAAACATTATTATTGTTACCTGCATTAAGTTTTTCAGTATGGTATTACACTTTCATTACTATCCAAGTACTTTCTAACAATGACCCATTTACAAATGTGTATGTCCATAACCAGATATTACCAGTATCACATTTCCTCTGACTTCAGCCAAGCATAAATGCAACAAATAGGTTTATTGCTCAACTGTGTTCAACTCCAATTGAAGATTTAAATTTGAATAGTCCTAAATGGCTCTCAGCACCCAGGTAGCACTCCCTTGACAATCTGCCAACGTGTGTGTTTCTTAATATAGAACACTGCTCCTGCTGGCAAATTCACTTTCTCAATTTTCTAGAAGATACAGAAAAGGATGGGAATAGGCTCAAGCCTTCCCTTAGAAATGGTAAACACCTCAAACAATGAAAGTCATCCATTTCCTTGAAAAATTAAAATACCATTTGGCATACATACTTTCTCAGGGCAGAGCCTTCTGTTAGTAACGTGCTTTATAGTCGATAGTTATTTATTTGAATCATTTAGGAGCCATTTGAAGACAGACGAGTTTAAATCACATCTTTAAACAAAGCAAAATAGATTTAGACTTCCACAAACATCTGTTAATTTTCACACACTGAATCCGTTAAGATAATTCACCTTATGGAGTAACTCACAAGGAGAAGCTCCCTCCACAACACAGAAGAAGGGAAAATTCAGTTATGCAAATGATTCCCATTTAAACTCTGCCCAGTGAGCAACAGAAAGAGATTCAAATTGCATGTTAATCACCTTCACATTTACAGAGCTCCAGGAAAGCCAAGGCTGACAAGGTCAGATTTTCTGCAGGGTTCTAGAATGACAGTATTCTGAGGATGGAGCTCTGTCAGATCACTCCCCTGAGGGAGAACCAATACAGCTGCTAGGAGGTCCTCTCTGGAATCTGCTTCATGGGTGGCTTTTTCTTCTGCTGGGATATTCAGATGATAAAATAATACTCGATGATCTTTCTCAAATTATTCAACTTGGACCAAATGAAAAAAGTGGTTGTAATCACCTTGCAACTGTGGCTGAAACCACCGTTGGTCTTTGTTAACTAAAGGGGAGATACTGGCTTTTGCTACTGGAAAGAAAAAGAATCTCTGAATTAGAACAAAAATCACTCCTGATTACTTGTGAGATTTGAGATTCCATTGATAATGACCAGAAAGATAATTCCATAGCTGAAAACTCTGATCAAGTGATACCAGTGTTGGGTACATCATGAAGGATGTGATATGCTTAGAGTACCAAAATTCTGACACAGAAATTTCTTTTGAATATCTCTGGGTTTAATACATTTATAAAAAAAAAAGTTATACCATTCTTAACTCTCCCAAGGGCTTTCTATTTAGAGGATCTTTATTGAGGATTTACTTCTGGGCCAGACACTGTACTGAACTATATTTAATTTCATTTAATCTTCAAAATAATATTATGAAATAGGAATCATTGTATTTGTTTTACATTTAAGGAATCTTTGGCTTAGGGAGTTTAAGTTATTTACTTAACACATACATGCTAAGTCACTTCAGTTATGTCTGATTCTTTGTGACGCTATGGACTATAGCCCAACAGGCTCTTCTGTCCATGGGATTCTCCAGGCAAGAATACTGTAATGGTTTGCCATGCTCTCCTCCAGGGGATCATCCTGACCCAGGGATAGAACACATATCTCTAATGTCTCCTGCACTGGCAGATGGGTTCTTTACCACTAGCACCACCTGGGAAGCTTCTATTTACATTATAAGTAAGGACAAAGCTAGGATTTGAACCCTGGTCTGAATGACTTTCAAAATCCATGCTGGTACTGATATGCTACTCTATGTTCTGCATAACAAGAAAGAATTGTGATCGCCCTGATCTCCAAGGAGGTAAAGTTTGTTCCTCTACCCCTAGGTTTAGTTTGAAGTGTTAGTCTAGAATTCAAAACTTACATGCTTGGACCTTTCCTCAAAGGATTCTAAGCAATGGGCCTGGGAGGTAGGCAGGTCGAGTTTTCAAAAGTTCTTCAGTTGGTTCCAATGCACACTCTCCATCAAGAACTACTGATATCACTTATAAGTGGGATCTAAAAAATATGATAGTGACACAATTTATGAAGCAGAAATAGACTGACAGACATAGAAAAATTAATAGTTACCAAGAAGAAAGGTGAGGAGGGATAAATTAGGAGTTTGGGATTAACAGATACATACCACTATATATAAAATAGATAAACAACGATCTACTGTATAGCATAGGAAACAATAGTCAATATCTTGTAATATTGGAAAAAATGGAAAATGGAAAAATAAAAAATGGAAAAAAATCTGAAGCTGAATCACTTCACTGTACATCTGAAACTAACATAGAATTTTAAATCAACTATACTTCAATTTAAAAAGAAAGAGCTCATCACATAATTTAGTAATCCTGTTACACTGGAGTTCATGTACACATTCTCAGATATCCTTGGAGACACCCAGGAAATTTTAAGGTTGTAATCTCACTTCAATAAAAATGTGTTACAATTACTCTTTAAGTTAATTTTTGATCTGGATAACCAAGCTCTTCTAGCTGACTTTGTTCTTTTCTAATTATTTCAGCTTTGTATTTGTAATCATGAATTTATTCACACAACAAATTATATAATTCCTAACATGGTAAGTAAGACAATAAGCACATTTGCAAAAATGTTAAAAATCATGACAACCTGACGGGTTTGCTATGAAATTTAATGAAAAGTACTTAGAGGCGTCTAACATTTGGTAAAGACTCAATGAATGTTAGGTATAGTTTTTCTTATTCTATCCTTTATTCTTTAGAGTAAACAAAAGTTCTAAACTTCATGTAGTACTAAGTACTATAAACAAAACAGTGGAAGGCAATAGGGGTAAGATAAGAGCACACTTGGTGACCTGGGAGGGCCTCTCTATTTCAGTGATATTTAATCAAAGCCCTAAGTAGAGTGATGAAGCAAGCTACATAGCTGTGAAGAACTTTCTAGGTGAGGGGAAAAGCCAATGAAACACTCTTAGGCAGTAATAAACTAAGGTGTTCATATTCCTTCACTTATTTAGTTATAGGTGATCATGGGACAAAATGTAACTGTTGATAGTGTTTCTCAAAAGGCTGAAATTCTTACTGTAGGATGGATTCTGCACACATACCCTCATTCATATGATGAAGGTCTAACTCCCAGTACTTCAGAATGTGCTTATATTTGGACATAGAATTTTCACAGGGATAATTAAGTTAAAATGAAGTTATTAGGGTAGATTCTAATCCAATATGACTGAAAATTTGGACTCAGACATGTACACATGTACAGAGGGAAGACAATGGGAAGACAAAGAAGGCAGTCATTAATAGGCCAAGGAGAGAGGCCTGGAATAGATCCTTACCTCACGGCCCTCAGAAGAAATCAACTCAGTCCAACACTTTGATCTTGAACTTCAAGCCTCCAGAATGGTGCAAAAATATATTTCTGTAGTTTAAGTTGATCTGTGGTATTTTGTGATGGCAACCCAAGCAAACTAAATACAGACATCATTCTCAAGAATAAAAAGAATTCTTCAGGTGGATCTACTTATTATCCAAATTTTAAAAGTTATACTTAGAAGATCTTGATCTATTCAAACGGACAGTAAGTGCTAATCTGGATTAGACACCCAGGACTTTCACCAAGTGGGTTGGTCAAATGGGAAGAAGTCTAGAAGTAAAGTAGTTCTTTGGGAGCTGGGGCCCAATTGACATCTTCGAAAGCTTCCTGACCAGCACAGGAGTGAGGTTTCTTGTGAATGGATTGAACTCTGTAGAAAGAATATGTAACTGTCCTCTGGTAAGCCACCAAAGACTTTCATTTCTCTTATCATCATGAGGTCCCCAGCCTTTGGGCTGGAGGACATGATACTGAAAATCAGACCATTTCTTTTTTTTTTTTTTTAATTTTTACTTTATTTTACTTTACAATACTGTATTGGGTTTGCCATACATTGACATGAATCCACCATGGGTGTACATGCATTCGCAAACATGAACCCCCCTCCCACCTCCCTCCCCACAACATCCCTCTGGGTCATCCCCGTGCACCAGCACCAAGCATGCTGTATCCTGCATCGGACATAGACTGGTGATTCGATTCTTACATGATAGTATACATGTTAGAATGCCATTCTCCCAAATCATCCCACCCTCTCCCTCTCCCTCTGAGTCCAAAAGTCTGCTATACACATCTGTGTCTTTTTGGCTGTCTTGCATACAGGGTCATCATTGCCATCTTTCTAAATTCCATCTATATGTGTTAGTATACTGTTTTGGTGTTTTTCTTTCTGGCTTACTTCACTCTGTATAATTGGCTCCAGTTTCATCCATCTCAACAGAACTGATTCAAATGTATTCTTTTTAATGGCTGAGTAATACTCCATTGTGTATATGTACCACAGCTTTCTTATCCATTCATCTGCTGATAGACATCTATGTCGTTTCCATGTCCTGGCTATTATAAACAGTGCTGCGATGAACATTGGGGTACATGTGTCTCTTTCAATTCTGGTTTCCTTGGTGTGTATGCCCAGCAGTGGGATTGCTGGGTCATATGGCAGTTCTATTTGCAATTTTTTAAGGAATCTCCACACTGTTCTCCATAGTGGTTGTACTAGTTTGCATTCCCACCAACAGTGTAGGAGGGTTCCCTTTCCTCCACACCCTCTCCAGCATTTATTGCTTGCAGATTTTTGGATGGCAGCCATTCTGACTGGTGTGAAGTGGTACCTCATTGTGGTTTTGATTTACATTTCTCTAATAATGAGTGATGTTGAGCATCTTTTCATGTGTTTGTTAGCCATCCGTATGTCTTCTTTGGAGAAATGTCTATTTAGTTCTTTGGCCCATTTTTTGATTGGGTCGTTTATTTTTGTGGAATTGAGTTGCATAAATTGCTTGTATATTTTTGAGATTAGTTGTTTGTCAGTTGTTTCATTTGCTATTATTTTCTCCCATTCAGAAGGCTGTCTTTTCACCTTGCTTATATTTCCCTTTGTTGTGCAGAAGCTTTTAATTTTAATTAGATCCCATTTGTTTATTTTTGCTTTTATTTCCAGAATTCTGGGAGGTGGATCATAGAGGATCTTGCTGTGATTTATGTTGGAGAGTGTTTTGCCTATGTTCTCCTCTAGGAGTTTTATAGTTTCTGGTCTTACATTTAGATCTTTAATCCATTTTGAGTTTATTTTTGTGTGCAGTGTTAGAAAGTGATCTAGTTTCATTCTTTTACAAGTGGTTGACCAGTTTTCCCAGCACCACTTGTTAAAGAGATTGTCTTTACTCCATTGTATATTCTTGCCTCCTTTGTCAAAGATAAGGTGTCCACAGGTGCATGGATTTATCTCTGGGCTTTCTATTTTGTTCCATTGATCTATATTTCTGTCTTTGTGCCAGTACCACACTGTCTTGATGACTGTGGCTTTGTAGTAGAGCCTGAAGTCAGGCAAGTTGATTCCTCCAGTTCCATTCTTCTTTCTCAAGATTGCTTTGGCTATTCGAGGTTTTTTGTATTTCCATACAAATCTTGAAATTATTTGTTCTAGTTCTGTGAAAAATATCGCTGGTAGCTTGATAGGGATTGCATTGAATTTGTAGATTGCTTTGGGTAGTATACTCATTTTCACTATATTGATTCTTCCAATCCACAAACATGGTATATATCTCCATCTATTAGTGTCCTCTTTGATTTCTTTCATCAGTGTTTTATTGTTTTCTATATATAAGTCTTTAGTTTCTTTAGGTAGATATATTCCTAAGTATTTTATTCTTTTCATTGCAATGGTGAATGGAATTGTTTCCTTAATTTCTTTTTCTACTTTCTCATTATTAGTGTATAGGAATGCAAGGGATTTCTGTGTGTTGATTTTATATCCTGCAAATTTACTGTATTCATTGATTAGCTCTAGTAATTTTCTGGTGGAGTCTTTAGGGTTTTCTATGTAGAAGATCATGTTATCTGCAAACAATGAGAGTTTTACTTCTTCTTTTCCAATTTGGATTCCTTTTATTTCTTTTTCTGCTCTGATTGCTGTGGCCAAAACTTCCAGAACTATGTTGAATAGTAGCAGTGAAAGTGGGCACCCTTGTCTTGTTCCTGTCTTTAGGGGAAATGCTTTCAATTTTTCACCATTGAGGATAATGGTTGCTGTGGGTTTGTCATATATAGCTTTTATTATGTTGAGGTATGTTCCTTCTATTCCTGCTTTCTGTAGAGTTTTTATCATAAATGGATGTTGAATTTTGTCAAAGGCCTTCTCTGCATCTATTGAGATAATCGTATAGTTTTTATTTTTCAAAATTTGTTAATGTGGTGAATTACATTGATTGATTTGCGGATATTGAAGAATCCTTGCATCCCTGGGATAAAGCCCACTTGGTCATGGTGTATGATCTTTCTAATGTGTTGTTGGATTCTGATTGCTAGAATTTTGTTGAGGATTTTTGCATCTATGTTCATCAGTGATATTGGCCTGTAGTTTTCCTTTTTTGTAGTATCTTTGTCAGGTTTTGGTATTAGGGTGATGGTGGCCTCATAGAATGAGTTTGGAAGTTTACCTTCCTCTGCAATTTTCTGGAAGAGTTTGAGTAGAATAGGTGTTAGCTCTTCTCGAAATTTTTGGTAGACTTCAGCTGTGAAGCCGTCTGGACCTGGGCTTTTGTTTGCTGGAAGATTTCTGATTACAGTTTCAATTTCCGTGCTTGTGATGGGTCTGTTAAAATTTTCTATTTCTTCCTGGTTCAGTTTTGGAATATTGTACTTTTCTAAGAATTTGTCCATTTCTTCCACGCTGTCCATTTTATTGGCATATAATTGCTGATAGTAGTCTTTTGTGATCCTTTGTATTTCTGTGTTGTCTGTTGTGATCTCTCCATTTTCATTTCTAATTTTATTGATTTGATTTTTCTCTCTTTGCTTCTTGATGAGTCTGGCTAATGGTTTGTCAATTTTATTTATCCTTTCAAAGAACCAGCTTTTGGCTTTGTTGATTTTTGCTATGGTCTCTTTTGTTTCTTTTGCATTTATTTCTGCCCTAAAAAATATGGAATGCTTCACGAATTTACATGTCATCCTTGCTCAGGGGCCATGCTAATCTTCTCTGTATCGTTCCAATTTTAGTATATGTGCTGCCGAAGCGAGCACTGAAAATCAGACCATTTCTGAGTCTAACCCTCCAGGATGTGTTCGGTAGGAACTGCGCAAGAACTGGCATCTAAGAATAAGAGGTGCCAGGGTTGTAACAAAGAGGAGCTAGGTGACCAGACTAGTGCTATACCATTGAAGTACCTGGCTGGCAAAAGAGGGCTGCAGCTGAGAAAACTGAGCCACATGTTCATCAGGACTTGGCGTGGGGGACAAAAGCAGGAACAGGAATAAAAGGAAGAGCTGCCAATGGGGAGGTCCACAGAGCAGAGTGGGCACTTCAGTCAGACCTAACAGCTCCATCACAGACAGGCTGCATAAGTCTCTTTAAAGAATGAGAAAGTGTGCTCTACCAGGCAGAGGATGGATGTTTAAAGGGTGGGACTGGTTCTGAAAATAGATGCAGTGTAGGGCAAAGACTTGATTGCAGTTTAATGAAAGTGGAGCTCAAGCAACCAGAAAGGAAAAAAGAAATTTTTTTTCACCAAGAATAAGATACTCCAGCAGGCAATGCTGCAATGGCATTTCAAAATGCTAATTGTACCAGAATTTTGGTGGTAAACTGAAATGGAGCCATAATCAGGGGGCATTCTAACTCTGACATGCTATAATTAAGTAATGATTTGAACCAGTGGTTTTAATAAGTTTCTCCACACAAAAGCCAGCACCTCTTTTCAATTCCTGCTACATTCATTATATTTAGCTCCTGCTTGACATTTCCTAGCAGAAAAGCTAAACATCCAGTTTCTTTTACTTGTTTATAAATATTAATATAATCGTTTAAAATACTGGAAATGTTTCACTTATGGGGCTGGTGCACGGTGATGACCCAGAGAGATGCTATGGGGAGGGAGGTGGGAGGGGGGTTCATGTTTGGGAATGCATGTACACCCATGGTGGATTCATGTCAATGTATGGCAAAACCAATACAGTATTGTAAAGTAAAATAAAGTAAAAATAAAAATTAAAAATAAAATAAAATATATCCAAACCTCCTGATAATGAATTAGTCACACATAAAGAAAAAAATAATAATTTCATATTCAGATTCATGTTATAAAAAAAATAGAACTGGTTAAAAGCATAGAAAATGACTCAAGGATTGTCTATTTGCTTCTCTAGGACAAGGACGTTTGAGTAAAGATCAGAATAATGAGAAGGATGAAGCCATAAAAAGATCCCAAAAAAACATCATTCCATGAAGAAGAAAAAGTAAGTGCAAAGGCCCTGAGGTAGTAATAAACTTGACATGATTGGGCAACAATAAGAATAGTCAGACTAAACTTTAGTATGTTGGGGGGATAACAGGGGAAGATGAGGGTGGAAAGTCAGGGAAGGGATAGTATATGCAGGACACTGTGAGGTGAAGTAAAGAATCTGGATTTTATTCTAGTTACAATCAGAGAATCCTAAAGACCTTTAGCAAAAGGGTGATACTATATGTTTTCTCTTTCCAAAAGATCCTAGTGGCTGCTCTAAGGAAATTGTGAAGAAAGCAATAAGACCAGTTATGAAGCATTTTAAAATAAAAGGATGATGGTGGCTTGAATTATAGTTTAGTTAGGGATGATGGTAAGGATAAATTGTTAACTGACCAAGGGATATAAGGAAAAGGTAAATTATAGTAAAGTCAAACAAAAATCCTAGGTTCAAGCACTGAGAATAGCAATACCATTTACAGAGATGGAAAACAGATGGAAAGGGCTATTAATAGTTTTGTCTTGTTCATGTTAAGTTTCAGATACCACTTAGGCCTCCACATAGAGATATTAAATAAATAGTTGAATATATGAATCTTGTGCTCAGGTTAGAGTTTTAGACTAAATCTATAGGTTTGGATTCTACTAGCACAAATATGGCATGCTTTAGAGGCACAGACATGGATGAGATCACATGAATATGATAGCCAAGGGTAGAAGCTCTGGGTCACATCTGTATCTTAATATCTGAGAAGGGATGAAGCCAGCAGGGGAGAGAATAAAGAACTGGTCAATACAGCAAGAAGAAAAAACAAAGAAAAGAGCATGATCAACCATTACAAATGCTGCTAGGAATTAGAATTAAATAAGACAGAGAAATGCCCACTAGGTTTGGAGTTAATGGAAGAGAAAGGAAATAGAGACTGAGTGAAGAAGACTCACAGAGCTTCATTGAATAGAGAAATGGGCTAGAGGATGTTCAGAGGCCAAGAGAAAGGGTATTTTCTAGGAGAACAATATTAATGACTACATGGTCAATCCAATAAGAATAATCCAATGGAGACATGTTCATTCATTGTATTAACAAACAGGCTAATGTATTCTGCAGTGAGAAACTTTTTAAAAAATCTCATTTGAACACAATAAAATTTTATTGCTTACTCCAAACTAGCCAAGGAGGAGGGGGTATGGGAGTATGAGTGCATTTCTCTGCTCTCAGTTTGGCAATCATTCAAAGCAACATTACGAAGTTATAGTAATTGAGGCAGTTTGATACCAGTACAGTAATAGATTACTAGTACTATATATAACATAACCTAGAACCTACTGTATAGGAAGGGGAATTCTAGTCAATATTTTGTAACAACCTATAAGGGAAAAGCATCTGGAAAAGAATATATATATGTGTGTGTGTGTGTATATGTATGTATGTATATATATATATAGCTGAAACATTCTGCTCTATACCTGAAACTGACACAACATTGTAAACAAACTATACATCAATAAATAAATGACTACATCACCACTACCAAAAAATCCCCCAAACTCCAGTAAATTAAAGTAGAGTGAAGTGAAAGTCACTCAGTCGTGTCTGACTCTTTGCAACCCCATGGACTATACAGTCCATGGAATTCTCGAGGCCAGAATACTGGAGTGGGTAGCCTTTCCCTTTTTCAGTAAATTAAAAATACAGATAACACAAAACTTCAAAACATTTAGATGAAAATACAGGAAAATATTCTCATAACCTTGAGATATGGAGGGATTTTTTTTTTAACAATTCAAAAACCTTTGCATTTATAAGGTAAAAATAACTTGCAATTACACTTACTCAGAATTCAAACTGAATAATCTAGAGTTGTAGACAATAATTCTTCTGGGCAATGTTTTCAGGCCCCCACAGCACATGCAAGTGAAGATGGTAGCAAGAGTTCCTACTTGACTTGTATTGAAGGTAGTTTTCAATGATAACAGTTTTACTTTTTAATAAATTGGTTTAAAGTTTAACTTCAACATTTATAATTTAGTTTACTTGAGTTTTTTGGTTAACTCTCTGTTGTTTGTTCAGCTCTCTGTTGTTGCTAAGTCATGTCCAACTCTTTGTGAGCCCAAGAACTGCAGCATACCAGGCTACCCTGTCCTTCACTACCTCCTGGAGTTTGCTCAAATTCATGTCCACTGAGTCAGTGATGCCATCCACCATCTCATCCTCTGTTTCCCCCTTCTCCTCCTGCCCTCAATTGTTCCCAGTATCAGGGTCTTTTCCAACATGTTGGGCCTTTGCATCAAGTGGCCAAAGTATTAAGAGCTCCAGCATCATCTTTCCAATGAATGTTCAGGGTTGACTTTCTTTAGGATTGACTGGTTTGATCTTCTTGCTGTCCAAGGGACTCTCAAGAGTCTTCTCTAGCACCACAACTCAAAAGCATTAATTCTTCAACATTAAGCCCTCTTTATGGTCCAACTCTCACATCCATATATGACTACTGGAAAACCATAGCTTTGACAATACGGACTTTTGTTGGAAAAGTGATTCTCACCTTTTTAATATGCTGCCTAGGTTTGTCATAACTTTTCTTCCAAGGAGCAAGTTTCTTTTAATTTCATGGCTGCAGTCACCATCTGCAGTAATTTTGGAGCCCAAGAAAATAAAATTCATCACTGCTTGCATTTCTTCTCCACCTACTTGCCATGAAGTGATGGGACTGGACGCTGTGATGTTAGTTTTTTTTAATGTTCAGTTTTAAGCCAGCTGTTTCACTCTCCTCTTTCATCCTCATTGAGAGGCTCTTTAGTTCTTCAATTTCTGCCATTAGGGCAGTGTCATGTGCATATCGAAGTTGTTGATATTTCATGAGGGACTTTTTAAGTGCATATCCTAAAGAAGATTTTGAAATGTTAATCACATTGAAATTTTAATCTTTTATTAAAATGTTAAACTCTGGTTTTGCCCTTTGACTTGTACTTAGCTGTGTCTGCATTCAGCCCATGCCCCACTGATCTGACCTCTCTGTCAGTGCCACAAGAGGGAGGAGACTGTCAAATGCTGGCCTCCCAGAAGTAATACGTTCAGGGCTGGCTATTTGATAAAGACAGATGGTCCACTGTATAGGAGATGGACAGCATGCACTTCCCACTCAACACTGTTCAACATCCTCCCTGACAGAAGGCACTCAAAGTCGTACTGTATAATCATTTCCTTCTCAGGACTGCTGGACGGCGCCTGCTCCATGTAGCATATTATCTGTGAAAGAGCTGTTTTGGCTAGTCTCATAATAATTTTCCTATGAGGTTTTTCCTTCAGGAAGAAAAAGAACATTGGAAAGTGGTGTATTTGCAATCAAAGGGAAAAATGAGTATGGGAGAAAAGATACACATTTTCATCAATCTTTTCCATCAGGCTGCTCTGACACTAAATGAAGAGTTCTCAATGATCACTTTATGTTCCTCATTTAAGCTGTTTAGAAATAGCAGTGAATTTAAAATATAAAAGATAATATCCAAAGATTCCTACATTTAAAATACTGTAAGAATTCCTAGATCCAGATTTCAATTTAGTCTGCACCTGCGGAGACTCCTGGGTGTTTATGTTTAAGCAAGTCCTGTTTTATCTTTGGAGTCTCTTCTGCTACAGGTAGAGGAGCTTAACTAAAGCAGTTGCAGCCACCTTTTTTATCCATGCATGTGCTATTCTAAATCCTAAGATTGTGCAGATAAAAAGCAGTGAGGATTTGTCCTCAACTTTTCTTTGATTGCCATTGCTGCTGAGTGCTGAAGAAAGCCAAGGAGTTGGAAAGCTGTCAGGGACACTCCCTTTTAGAAAAAAATAACATGTCAAGTGCCTCAAATATCTCCTGCTTTCAGCCAATTCTTTTGGCAGCCAGCGTAAGTGCTACTGTCATTTGAATTTCTCTGAGGGAAGCAAGGAAGGGCCAACTAGGTTTTCTTGCATCCACGACCTTGCACAGACACTGTCATTCCCCATGCTCCCTCCACTGGATCTGAGAGCTGTTCAAGCTACAACAGCCAGGCCTAATTTTTGTTCAGTTCAAGTTAAGTTGTTTTTGTCATTCTTTTAATTCTCACAACTTGGGAAGGCAAATGGATTTTAAGAAGAAAAAGACTTGCATCTTTATATTTGGCTACTTTTTCCTTTCTCTGAGAAGCCCTCTGTCTCTTTCTTGGAGTTTTGAGACTCTTTCTGTTCTGACTCAGGAAAACAGAGCTAAAATCAGTAAGAAATACGTCTCGATCTCTGCAGCAGAAATTCCTGCCAGTCACTTTGCACTGAGAACAACAATCTCAATTCTCCTCATTTCCCTTTCCATATAGTGTATAAATCCCAAATCACCACTTCATTCATGCAGCAATATCCTTTAATATCCTTTAATATCCAATATCCCTGCCGGGATCTGCACTATCTTCCAGAGCTATAACGTTATACGGGATGTGGTTCCCTGTCCAGTAGGAGACTCAGATTCATGAACAGGACAGCAGAGAATCAATAACAGGTACAATAACAGATAGGCTGCCTATGGGAGGACAGAAGGGTAGCACCTAGCCCACACTGGAGAAATAAGAAAGGGCTTCCTAGAGGGGAAAACACACTGGCTGGGTCATAAATGAGTAGGAGAACTCCAGCCAAGAGAGGAAGGAAATAAGAAAAGATCAGGCAGAGGGAATGATAAACACTGAGGCAGGTTTTCTCAGGCTCAGCATCACTGACATTTTGGGGGCAGGTAGTTCTTTTCTGGTTGAGGGAGGGGCTGTCCTGTCTAGTTCAGTTTTAGCAGCAGCATCGCTGGCTTCTATTCAGTAGGTGACAGTAGCTTCCCCTCCCTCTCCTGTGACAAACATATACATCTCCAGACATTGTCAAATCTCAAATTCCCTGGAGAATGAATTCACCCCTAGTTGAGAGCCATCACATTAAACATGGAAGGAAGAGCCTGAAGCAGGTTGGTATAGTCAGAGGGTCACTCTGGAGACAGAGAATGACTGGTGTTGAAGATGGAGAAGTAAGCAAAAGCCAGGGTTTCAAAGGTCTTTATGCCTTTCAGCTCCGGGAAAGTGACTTCACCTAACAAGAGTGGTTTCCTCTTCAATACATTTCCCAGTGGAATACAGCCAGGGCAAAATCAGATCACGTATGTAAAGAAATTAGCACAGTGCTTGCCATACATAAAAAGAGGTTTGTTCCCTTTCTCCTACTCGGTTCTTTGTCAGGAATTAAGGTGATGAATTGAAGGGCAGTGAGAGGTGAGGTGAGGTGGCGGGGTGGTGGGAGGGAGGCTCTGAGTTAGGAATAATTAAGCCACCGGCAGAGCTGGCGACCTCAGAGCTGGGCATGCTCCCACCTGGCCGTGAAAGTGGGAAGTCCTCCATCCCAACCACATTGTCCTTACCCATTTCTGAGCTTATCTTTCCAGAACACCTGGCTCACGTGTGCTAACCACACACTTCCTTGTCTAACATTTATCTTAACTCAGCCAACACCTACAGCATTCCATATATATACACGCCAGGTCATGGAGAAGAGGAAAGCAGACATGATAATAATAGAATTCTAGCTTTTATGACCTCCACCTCAAGGGTGGGGAAAATAGCACTCTTGTTTCTTTTGTCAGCCAAATCTCCATGTCTCCAAGCCAAGGGGAGGTCCAGCTCAGACAGCCATGCTCCTCAGAAGCCTGTCCTGGGGGCTGCCCTACCCTAATCAGAGCCTGAGCGTCCCTTCTCTATGAGACCCACAGCATTCACCTAACCACTCTCTGGGGGCCCTCAGCACGGGGTCCTACAACTTGTTTGTTGGTTGGTTTGTTCACTGATTAATGACTTAAGTTACATGGAGGCAAGCATCCTGTATTTCTCAAGTAGTGGTTGAATTAATGCACCAATACAGAACTCTGATAAAGCAAACAACAAATTGGTGAGTGCAAACAGTTCAGTTCAGCTGCTCAATCGTGTCTAACAGTTGGCGACCACATGAACCACAGCACGCCAGGCCTCCTTGTCCATCACTAACTCCTGGAGCTTGTTCAAACTCATGTCCATCCAGTTGGTGATACCATCCAACCATCTCATTCTCTGTCATCCTCTTCTCCTGCCTTCAATCTTTCTCAGCATCAGGGTCTTTTCCAGTGAGTCAGTTCATTGCATCAGGTGGCCAAAGTATTGGAGTTTCAACTTCAACATCAGTCCTTCCAGTGAACACTCAGGACTGATCTCCTTTAGGATGGGATCTTCTTGCAGTCCAAGGGACTCTCAAGAGTCTTCTCCAACACCACAGTTCAAAACCAGCAATTCTTCGGTGCTCACCTTTCTTTATAGTCCAACTCACACATCCCTACATTACTACTGGAAAAACCATAACCTTGACTAGACGGATCTTTGTTGACAAAGTAATATCTCCACTTTTTAATATGCTGTCTAGGTTGGTCATAACTTTCTTTCCAAGAGGTAAGCATCTTTTAATTTCATGGCGGTAATCACCATCTACAGTGATTTTGGAGCCCCCCAAAATAAAGTCAGCCACTGTTTCCATTGTTTCCACATCTATTGGCCATGAAGTGATGGGACCAGATGCCATGATCTCAGTTTTCTGAATGTTGAGCTTTAAGCCAACTTTTTCACTCTCCTCTTTCACTTTCATCAAGAAGCTCTTTAGATCTTTTTCACTTTCTGCCATAAGGGTAGTGTCATCTGCATATCTGAGGTTATTGATATTTCTCCCAGCAATCTTGATTTCAGCTTGTGCTTCTTCCAGCCCACCATTTCTCATGATGTACTCTGCATATAAGTTAAATAAGTAGGGTGACAATATACAGCCTTGACATACTCCTTTTCCTATTTGGAACCAGTCTGTTATTCCATGTCCAGTTCAAACTATTGCTTCCTGACTTGCATAGAAGTTTCTCAAGAGGCAAGTCAGGTGATCTGGTATTCCCATCTCTTTCAGAATCTTCCACAGTTTATTGTGATCCACACAGTCAAAGGCTTTGGCATAGTCAATAAAGCAGAAATAGATGTTTTTCTGGAACTCTCTTGCTTTGTTGATGATCCAGCAGATGGTGGCAATTTGATCTCTGGTTCCTCTGCCTTTTCTAAAACCAACTTGAACATCTGGAAGTTCTCAGTTCACATATTGCTGAAGCCTGGCTTGGAGAATTTTGAGCATTACTTTACTAGTGTGTGAGATGAGTGCAGTTGTGTGGTAGTTTGAGCATTCTTTGGGATTGGAATGAAAACTGACCTTTTCCAGTCATGTGGCCACAGATGAATTTTCCAAATTTGCTGACATATTGAGTGCAGCACTTTCACAGCATCATCTTTTAGGATTTGAAATAGCTCAACTGGAATTCCATCACCTCCACTAGCTTTGTTCATAGTGATGCTTCCTAAGCCCCACTTGACTTCACATTCCAGGATATCTGGCTGTAGATGAGTGATCACACCATCTTGATTATCTGGGTCATGAAGATCTTTTTTGTATAGTTCTTCTGTATATTCTTGCCACCTCTTCTTAATATCTTCTGCTTCTGTTAGGTTCATACAATTTCTGTCCTTTATCGAGCCCATCTTTGCATGAAATGTTCCCTTGGTATCTCTAATTTTCTTGAAGAGATCTCTAGTCTTTTCCATTCTGTTGTTTTCCTTTATTTCTTTGCATTGATCGCTGAGAAAGGCTTTCTTATTTCTCCTTGCTAGTCTTTGGAACTCTGCATTCAGATGCTTATATCTTTCCTTTTCTCCTTTGCTTTTCACTTCTCTTCTTTTCTCAGCTATTTGTAAGGTCTCCCCAGACAGCCATTTTGTCTTTTTGCATTTCTTTTTCTTGGGGATGGTCTTGATCCCTATCTCCAGTACAATGTCACAAACCTCCATCCATAGTTCATCAGGCACTCTGTCTATCAGATCTAGTCCCTTAAACCTATTTCTCACTTCCACTGTAAAATCATATGATTTGAGTTAGGTCATACCTGAATAGTCTAGTGGTTTTCCCCACTTTCTTCAATTTAAGTCTGAATTTGGCAATAAGGAGTTCATGATCTGAGCCACAGTCAGCTCCAGGTCTTTTTCTTGCTGACAGTATAGAGCTTCTCCATCTTTGGCTGCAAAGAATATAATCAACCTAATCTCGGTGTTGGCCATCTGGTGATGACCACGCGTAGACTCTTCTCTTGCATTGTTGGGAGAGGGTGTTTGCTATGACCAGTGTGTTCTCTTGGCAAAACTCTATTAGCCTTTGCCCTGCTTTATTCTGTACTCCAAGGCCAAATTTGCCCGTTACTCCAGGTGTTTCTTGACTTCCTACTTTTGCATTCCAGTCCCCTATAATGAAAAGGACATCTTTTTGGGGTGTTAGTTCCAAAAGGTCTTGTAGGTAAACAAGGAGAGATTTAAAAAACAGGGGATTCTCATCCTCTCCATATGCCAGTGTCTGCATGTGAGTTACATCTTGGCTGGCACACGACTTACTTTCAATTCTTTGTCTCAGATTTTTAACCTCTTGTATTAGTTTTCTCGAGCTGCTATAGTGTATTGCAAAATTCAAACTATCTTGGTGACTTAACAGAAATTGACTCTGTCTGAGTTCTGGGAGGCCTCAAGTCTGAAATCCACATAACAGGACTGAAATCAAAACGTTGGCAGGGCTGTGGTCACCCCAGAGGATCTAGGGAACTTTCCACCCCGTGCCGCCTCTAGCTTCTGGTGGTGGCCGTGGTGTTTCTGGGCTTGGGGACTGCATGACTCCAGTCTCTGCCTCTGGGTCACACTGCCTCCTCCTGTTCTTCTGGTGTCACTCCTCTGTCTCTTATTAAGACACTTGTCGTTAGATTTAGGACTTGGATAATCTAGGATGATCTCTCTATCTCAAGATCCTTATCTTAATTACATCTTCAAAGAGCCTTTTCCAAATAGGTTGCACTTACATGTTCTGGGGATTGGTCAAAGACATCTTTTTGGAGACTGTGACTCAAGTCACTATCTCATCCTATGTCCATAATGCATCATTTAGAAACCCAGCTGGCTGTGGTCACATCCTACATCCGTTTAGCCTGTTGGAATCCAGCTTCATATAGTCAGAATTATATAGATAATGTGGGTTCTTTTGAGCACAGTTATATATAGTTATGTTATGTAACATGTGCTCTTTATAAGTATTTCCTTTGCTTGAACATGTTGTAGCAGAAAGACTACTGTGCTCTGAGTTAAACACAGGAAGATGGAGTCCCGGGTTTGCACATTATAAACAAATCAGCTGCAGTTTTCTCAATCATAAATTAAGAGCTTTGGATGAGTTCATGATTTTTTTTAACCTCGTTACCCATATCTACTCTCATTTATTCTTTCTAAGAAGACTACAGGGTGGGAGGTATTGCAATACTGATTCTTGAAGTCAGGGAACTGCAGTTTATTTAAGCAATTTGCCCATGATCACAAAGCCGGTCGGTCTAAAAGAGGGTCTGTCCTTTGAAGTCAGTTTTTGCCTGACTCCAAAATCTCTCCTTTCTATCAACCGTGATATCCAACTCGTCAACCACATCTGAGACAGAAAGCTCTCTCATTTATCCTGAGTTGCTCTAATATAAGATTTCATCAGAGATTCAAACCCAAAATACTACACACATGCACTCTATCTATTCACAGAAGAGTTTATGAATAACTAAAAATCAGCTTTGACAATCAGTAAAGTTGCTGCCAAACTGCACACATTAAAAAAAAATCCATTTTCATCTGCTTGACACTAAGGGTTGATGGTCCTGAACAGGGTCCATGTCAGCATTCTTCAGAGGCTTTGCTGGTACTTGACAACTGCCTGAAGCTAAACAAACCTGTGTCAGGAAGGCTAGGTTAGGAATAAGTTTCTGCAAAGGAAAAATCTCTTCTACTGGATTGTCAACCCAAACTCAACAAAGAAATGACCCTGTTATGACTATCTTCTTGTCAGTGCTAGCTTTTACTCTGATTCCACAGCTTGGCAGACAAATAGCCAGCACCAATTGAAGAAAAAAGCTGCATGATTGAAGAAAGAGAGCAGTAATAAAACTTGTAAACTGAAATGGAAGCTGCCCTCATCTTATTGATGGGTATTCCCTCCAAAGAAGATAGGTTTTAAAATATTTAGTCTTCTATATTATATTTTCAAAGTAATCATTCATTATTTTTATTAATTGCAGAGCAAGTAAATACCCATCAGATATTGCATTTAGCAACAGGCCATCAGTATTTTCATTCTGTGTTAATGTACCTTTTACCAAAAACCTCCAACCTGTAGCTCCAAGGTCTAAGACAGTCCTAGGCTTCAACATCTCAGAGAAAGAGAAAGTCAGAATATTTAGGGGGTGGGACAGTGTTGGCGAGAGAAGGAAAAGGAAAAGTCGCTCAGCTGCATCTAACTCTTTGAGACCCCGTGAACTGCAGCATGCCAGGCTTCCCTGTCCTTCACTATCTCCCGGACCTTGCTTAAGCTGGCATTCATTGAGTCGGTGATAACATCCAACTATTTCATTCTTTGTTGTCCCCTTCTCCTCCTGTCTTCTGCCTTTCCTAGCATCAGGGTCTTTCCCAATGAGTCAGCTCTTAGCTTAAAGTGGCCAAATTATTAGAGCTTCAGCATCAGTCCTTCCAATGAATATTCAGGGTTGATACCCCTTAAGACTGACTGGTTTGATCTCCTTCAGTCTAAGGGAGTCTCAGGAGTCTTCTCCAGTACCAGTTCAAAAGCATCAATTCTTCAGTGCTTCAGTTGGACTTTCTTTATGGTCCAACTCTCACATCCATACATGACTACTGGAAAGACCATAGCTTTGACTACATCGACCTTTGTCGGAAAAGTAATGTCTCTGCTTTTTAATGCACTGTCTAGCTTTGTCATAGCTTTTCTTCCAAGGAGCAAGCATCTTTTAATCTCATGGCTGAAGTCACTGTCCACAATGATTTTGGAGCCCCCCAAAATAGTCGGACTCTGTTTCCATTGTTTCCCCATCTATATGCTATGAAATGATGGGACCTGATACCATGATCTTAGTTTTTTGAATGTTGAGTTTTAAGCCAGCTAGTCACTCTCCTCTTTCACCTTCATCAAGAGATTCTTTAGTTTCTCTTGGCTTTCTGCCATAAGGGTGGTGTCATCTGCATATCTGAAAATTTCTGCACATTATGTCATCTGCATATTTCTCCTGGGGACCTTGATTCCAGCTTGTGCTTCATCCAGCCTGGCTTTTCGCATGACCTACTCTACATATAAATTAAATAAATAGAGTGACAATATACAGCCATGACATGCTCCTTTTCCAATTTTGAGCCAGTCTGTTGTTCCATGTTGGGTTCTAACTGTTGCTTCTTAACCTGAATACAGATTTCTCAGGAGGCAGGTCAGGTGGTCTGGTATTCCCATCTCTTGAAGAATTTTCCACAGTTTGTTGTGATCTACACAGTCAAGGCTTTGGCGTAGTCAGTGAAGCAGATGTTTTTCTGAAATTCCCTTGCTTTTCTATGAGCCAGTGGATGTTGGCAATTTGATTTCTGGTTCCTCTGCCTTTTCTAAATCCAGCTTGTATATCTGGAAGTTCTCAGTTTATGTATGTTGAAGCCTAGCTAGCATGTGAAATGAGTGCTATTGTGAGGTAGTTTGAACATTCTTTGACATTGCCTTCCTTTGCGGTTGGAATAGAAACTGACATTTTCTAGTCCTGTGGCCACTGCTGTGTTTTCCAAATTTGCTGGCATGTTGACTGCAGCACTTTTACAGCGTCATCTTTTAGGATTTGAGATAGCTCAGCTGGAATTCCATCACCTCCACTAGCTTTGTTTGTAGTGATGCTTCCTAAGGCCCATTTGACTTCACATTCCAGGATGTCCAGCTCTAGGTGAGTGATCACACCATCGTGGCCATCTGGGTCATAAAGATCTTTTTTGTATAGTTCTTCTGTGTCTTTTTGCCACCTCTTCTTAATATCTTCTGCTTCTGTTAGGTCCATACCATTTCTGTCCTTTACTGACCCCATCTTTGCATGAAATGTTCTCTTGGTTTCTCTAATTTTCTTGAAGAGATCGCTAGTCTTTCCCATTCCATTGTTATCCTCTGTTACGTTGCGTTGTTCATTTAGTAAGGCTTTCTTATCTCTCCTTGCTATTCTTTCGAACTCTGCATTCTGATGGGCGTATCTTCCTTTTCTCTTTTGCTTTTTGCTTCTCTTCTTTTCTCAGCTATTTGTAAGGCCTCCTCAGACAACCATTTTGCCTTTTTGCATTTCTTTTCTCTGGGCATGGTCTTGATCACTGCCTGCTGTACAATGTCATGAACCTCCATCCATAGTTCTTCAGGCACTCTATCAGATCTAATCCCTTGAATCTATTCGTCACTTCCACTGTACCATTGTAAAGGATTTGATTTATGTCATACCTGAATTGCCTGGGGGTTTTCCTATTTTCTTTAAGTCTGAATTTTGCAATAATGAGGCCATGGTACTCCCTTCTTTTGTAGACTGCTTGTTTAGAGCCCAGACTTGAGCATCAGGTTCCAAAGATACAAGTCCGGAGTCTATAACTTTCCTTACTTTGTGCATGATACCTAAAATCTCTAGGCCTCAGTGCTCCATTTATAAAATGAGGGTAAAAATACCAGATTTAAGTAAGATAATCTATGTAAAAGCCTAGAACTCTTCCTGGTAGATAGCAATCACCACTATTATCATTTGTTTAAACTAAATTCTAAAACATTTTCAGTCCATTGCAAACTGATAAACTTTCAGCCAATAGAGCATAACCATGTACATATGTTGTGGTTCATTTCCTAAGTTGTGTCTGATTCTTTGTGACCCCATGGACTGCAACATGCCAAGCTTCCCTGTCCTCCACTATTTCCCAAAGTTTGCTCAAGTTTATACCATCCAAGCTTCTCATCCTCTGCCACACCTGTACATATATTAAGAAGTAAAAACTATAACATACACCCCTGCAAACAGCAATTTCCTGGAGCCTTCCTAGATTAAGCCATTCTGAATCTGTTGCACCATGGTCCCAGTTCACAAGTCAGGTTTCTTATTGAGGATCATGTTCTATCACTTTGCTCTCTAGCTCTTGATGCTGCCTCAGAGAATCTGATTCAAATTCACTCTATCAGCCTCCCAACTTAGAACAACTAATTAAGAGATACAGCCAAAATGAGTACATCAAGATCTGAGTTTTGAGCTGCTGGGCTGAATTCTGGCCTAACCAATCCTCCTGATTCTCCTTGGCCAGAAGGCTTGAATGTTCTCAAGCTTAAAACTTGAAATTTGAATCCACCACTTACTTTGTCTGATGTCATACAAGCTATTAACTCAATCATTCACTCACTCAATGTTCACAGTATTGTTTAACATGTCTATGTACTGATATTAATGCCAGGACAAAAAATGTGATATACAAAAACAAAACACACTGTGTAAATTATCCCAAAGACTTGCAATATAGTCAGTGGCATGCAATACATTTTCTAGCATAGTCAATAGAAATTGGGTGACTGTACATCTCTCTACCTGTGAGTCACAGTAATAAACTATCAAAGCAAAAGGCAGATATACTAATTCAGATCAATCGAGCTTAATGTTGCTGCAAACTTATTAAATGCCATGCCACAGCTGCCTTTCTCATAAAGGAAGAATTGCCTAAGGAATATTAATAAATTTCTAAAATGAAAAACCTTATATAAGGCCATACCTAACTGAGACATATATCATTTCTTTTATAATTCAGATTTTCAAATGCATAAATGGGACTATCAATTTTAGGGAAGCTATTCAACATGCAATGGTTTCAGCTTTTTCTCCCAGCATTTTCTGTTAGCGACAGTATCGTTAACCCAAGTCCAAAAAAATGAGCTCTATTTTGATCTTTGGGAAAAATTCAATTTTAGAACCACAAAAATGAATTACTTTTTCCTTTTGCTATTACCATATAATGAATGCATATATATGTGCATATATATATATCTTTGATTTGATATGATTAAATTATAATCCCTTGTTTTGTTATTACTCTTGCTCCTATCAAATTGGATTTTTCTAAGGGACTCGATCTTTGTGAAATGCTAGCCATGGAGGTGCTGGCTGGTGCCCAGACAGCTTTATGAGAGTTGCTCCTTTCAGTACTCTGATGACTTAGGTTGTATGGACAAGATTGCAGAAGCAGATGACTGAGTCTGCAGGCTTGGAGATAAAGGCATTTAATTATAGTTTTAGTTTGGAGTCTGAATTTCTTGGGACACATCCAGGGTTTCTGCCTCAATGTGGGCACATATAAAATAGGTAAAGCACAACTCTTCACCTATCTTCTCACACGAAAATTATTACCCACATCAATTTCTATTCAGGAGACCTGGCTCCAACAAGGCCAGTTAGGTGGGAATTACTGCATTTAAAATACAGTTTGAGATCTGGTGGTGAAATTTGCCAAATTAAACCATCGCAATACTTAAATATAGAGAAAAGGCAATAGAATTAAGACAAAAGTAATAATGGGGACCATTCATCTTGTGCATGTTGCAAATTTAAGGCATTCTACAGGTTGCCTTATGTACATCACTGTAAATCCTGTAAACTCACGAAATAAATGTTCTTATTCTTACCTTTTCAAACAGATGAACCAACTGAGATTTATAGTACTTATAGATATCAAATACTTTCCACATAGAACAAGTAGCAAAGGCTGTGATTAAGCCAGCTTCCCTCTGACTCTTATAAACAAGTTATAGCTATGTAATCAATAGCCATGAGATTTAGGTGGAAGAAGAGGGCTTCATGCACCTTGCCGGTATCTGAACATCTCCAGTGATTAGGAATTTCCATGTGATGTCTGAAAAACATCAACTCGTATGCTTTCTTCTCCTTTATTAGTCATTTCCTAAATCATGGCAAATCTTTGGTTGCTCCACAAAACATGGAACTAATTAGTCCACTGGTCTTTTGCAATGCTACTTTTTTAAAAAGAGAGGTATAATTGATGTGTTACATTGTATTAGTTTCAGGTGAATAACATAATGATACTATATTTGCATATCCTGAGAAATGGGCTCCACAATGAGTCAGGTTAACATCTGCTGGTGGGATGGCTCTGGTTATATGTTCATAAGTTATTAACACTGCCCTTCACAATCTCTGTTCTCCCAGGTGACAGCTCTTTTTATATGTTTAATAGCAATTATCACTACCCTTCTGTACCACAGTTTCAAAGTTCTCTGGCAGCCATAACTCTCCAAAAGCAATGGAAATAACCATTTTTTGAGGCCACTGTGTCCATATCTGATTTTTAAATGCTGGTACGAATTTCAATAGACGTAAACTTGGGCAAACTCCAAGAAATGGTGAGGGACAGAGAGGCCTGGTATGCTGCAGTCCCTAGGGTTGCAAAGAGTTGGACATGATTGGGTGCCTGAACAACAAAGAATTTCTTGTTGGAGAATGAGTGGCCTAGGGCTGGGTCACTTGTCATTCCCCTCAACACACAGCACCCTTTGCCAGCTCTAGGCTTTAACCAGGCTGTTTTCTCTACCTGAAATGTCTTTTCCCTCCTTCTCTATCTGGTGAAATTGTGTCGATCATGTTCATTCTTCATGGCCAAGGTCAAATATCACAGCTTTTAGAAAGCTTTCTCTAAACTTCCCAGATAAAATTAGTCAATTTCTCTCCTGTGTCTCTATTAATCTATATTAATATGAATGTTTAGCATCCACTTGAGTAGAATCAGTAGAAGCATCTCTTCTATTGTACCTCATCCCTGTATTCCCTGAACCTAATACAGGGCTTGGCATGTAATAGCTACTCAATAAGCACTCATTGAATTGCATTGACAAATGACCTCATATTTGCAAATACTGAGAGATTAAAAGAGTGATGTGTCGATAATCATACTGGGTACACTGAAAAGGATACCTTGGGGAGTAAACACTGTATTAGGTTTAAGTTGCAACATAAATCCTCCTTGTACATAAGGATTTTCTGGAGATAAAATTCTGAAGAATTTAAGAAAGAAAAACAGACAGCTTAGGCTGAGGTGGGCAGGAGCAAAGTTAAAGCCATGAGGCAAAGATCCCATGCATGCGATGTAAAAGTCAGCTTTGCATCAGGGTTCTCCTCTGTAGCCTTGTACACATTTGTAGAATGCTGGCAGTTTACAAAATATTTATTAAAGGAGTCATCTGATCCAAAAGGTGTGACTCCCCTTGGATAACAAAAAACCTTGAGTCTCAGAAAACTGATAGAAGATCATAGGTGATATGATTAGTTAGAGGTTGAGCTCAAACTAGAACCTAGAGCTTTTCCTTTCTGTAAGTCCAGCTGTGCGCTCTTGCCTTAAAGCATATACTAAGTGTCAGGCAGCAACGTTCCACTTGGCACTTGACCTCAGCTCACTCTTCTCCTTCATTATCCCTTTGCATCACTATTTTTCCAATTCGCTTCACTTTTCTTCCTGAAATCATTATAGACTCTGAGATTGTCACCGTGAAGAAAGAGTGCTGTAAATAATGCCAGGTGTTCTGTCTCACCTTAAATCATGAAACCCGGAGTCTGTAGCAGGAAAGTAACTGTTGGCAGCAAATTGGTCTTTTCAGATACACCTGTTCACACAAAGAACCATCACTCCTGGGAGAACCATCCTAAAATATTGACGCTTCTACTTTTAGTGTTCTCCAAGGTACTGCCATTTAATGCGCTTGGAAAAAAAAAAAAAAGTTCTGTTTGCTAATAGTATTTCATGTCTACTGCTCCATAGCTCCACAGATTTCAAGTCAACAAAACTATATTGAGCATTTAAGATGGATCATGCCCTTTCTGAACACTGGAGAATCTTCAGGTTAAATGAAACATGCTCCCTGCCATCATTGCGGCCCTGATGATAATAGTCGTAACACACTACAGGATCAAGCTACGCATCACGAGCTGAGCAGAATGTTACCACTGCCAGTCCGTGGTTTCCTTTAGCCCTTTCAGAGCCACTCTCTGTCTCTTCCTTGGCAACATTCCTTTCTTGTGTGCCAACAGTTCAAATATTCACTCTCTCCAAGTCTTTTATCAAACATGTTTATCCAAAAATCTTGTCTGTTGCCTCTTAGAGTTCAAAAAGTCTCTCAACCTTTTGAGCACTGCTACCCTATCTGCTAAGCGAGCACAAACTTACCCACATCCTCTTTCTTCATCTTCTGTTCTCCATCCTCAGTGGAAGGGGTATTTCTCCTTCCATTGGCATCGCACGTCCTCTTGCTTCCCCAGGACCTCAAGACGTCAGCCTCCATCTGTCCTGTCTAGCCAACATTTTCACCACCCTGGGGTCTTTACTCTATTAGCAGACAAACAGATGCAAGTTTCTCTCCTGGTATCCAAGTCCGAAACCTAATACTTATCACTGGCTCTTCTACTTCCACATACAATCAGTCATCCTATTTACAGATTCGAAGACCTCTTACATCCACTCCTTTGTCTAATTCATTGCTACTGCCTCAATTCAAGCCAGCATTCTCTCTTAGAAGGATTATTCTAATAACCTCTGGACTAGCCCTCCCTTATTCCATTCTTACTTCTAATCCAGTGGCCAGCATAATTCCAGTGAGCTTTCTAAAATCTGAAACTAATCATGTTACTCCTATACGTAACATTTTTCATGGTTTCCTTTTACCTGAAGAATGAAGTTAGGCTTCTTTGTGTAGTGCATATGATTTTCCAAGCTGCCTCTGAGTCACCTAGCTAGATACTCCACCTCTCATAGTTGGCATTCCAGCCTTCAAAAACTCTATTTCTTCCCATATCTCTATCTTTTTATCATGTTTTCCCTCTGCCTAAAAGCACATCACCCCTCTCATATTCTAGCCTTGACAGGTTCTCTTCCATCGAAAGTCCTCTGGGAAGGGCTTGCTGATTTCTATTAGATCACTACCACATTCCCAAATGCACTCTAACAGGCTTGTCAATAATGTCACATGTTCAAGGAAACCAGAAAAGGAAAGTCATTTCATCTGTTAAAATACTGTTTTAGGTGTGTGACCTGAACAGATTCAGTCTATGTGATATTTGGGGTCCTGCTTCCTTGAACACTTAGCACTAACTTATGACACCCTCACCCTCCACTCATTTTCTTTCTGGAGGTGGAACTCCTGTTTGTATGAAACCTGATTTCTATGTCAAGAGGGGCTGCTTTTTGGAAATTTCAGTTGCAAACCACCACAGACGCAGATGACTTTGGGAAAAGAACAGTCAAAGGCAGTTAATATGAGCTGTTGCTTTTTGGTAAGCAAAACTAGGTGCTATTATTGGAGGTCAGTGACAAGGAAAGTGCAAATAAAGTAAATTATCACACAGGCCACATCAGGTAGTAAAGCCTTTGGTGAGGTTGAGGGTCTTCCTTCTTCAGGAGAAAACACACCTGTTTTCCATCAGAAGTGAATAAAGAGATGTCAGTCGTCTGCCTGGATCATAAAAGAAATCACACAATCGACCCACAACACTACGTTAGTTCCTGTTACACAACATAGTGATTCAATATTTCCATACATTTCACAATCATCACAAGTCTAGTTACCATCTGTCACCATACAAAGATATTACATAGTAATTATTACTATATTCCCCACACCTTATTATCCCCACACTGTACATTTCATACCCATGACTCATTTATTTTGCAGCTGGGATTTTATACCTCTTAATCTCCCTCACCTATGTCTCTCCTCGCCATACCTCCTTTCCCTTTGACAACCACCTGTTTGTTCTGTGTTTACGATTCCGTTACAGTTTTCTTTTGTTTGTGCATTTGTTTTTTAGATTCCACACATAAATGAAGTCATACATTATTTGTCTTTCTCTACCTGACATTTCACTAAGCATAATACCCTCTTGGTGCATTCATGTTGTCACAATGGAAAGATTTCACTATTTTTAAGGCTGAGTGATACCCTATTGTGTGTGTGTGTGTGTGTGTGTGTGTGTGTGTGTGTGTATCAACCAATGTGGCAATCAGCAAATGAATGGAAAAGTTGACTGGATCAGTTCAAAGCTCCTTTCAACCAAGGTCCCAAATAAAGTGCCACTGTACTATCAAAACAATGGTTAGAGGTCAATCTTCAGTTCACTTCTGTTTAGTCACTCAGTCATGTCCAACTTTTTGTGACCCCATGGACTGCAGCACACCAGGCTTTCCTGTCCATCACCAACTCCCAGAGCTTACTCAAACTCATGTCCATTGAGTCAGTGATGCCATCCAACCATCTCATCCTCTGTCATCCCCTTCTCCTCCCACCTTTAATCATTCCCAGCATCAGGGTCTTTTCAAATGAGTCAGTTCTTCATATCAGGTGGCCAAAGTATTAGAGTTTCAGCTTCAGCATCAGTCATTCCAAGGAATATTCAGGACTGATTTCCTTTCTGATGGACTGATTCGATCTCCTTGCTGTCCAAGGGACTCTCAAGAGTCTTCTCCAACACCACAGTTCAAATGTATCAATTCTTCAGCGCTCAGCTTTCTTTATAGTCTAACTCTAACATTCATAAATGGCTACTGGAAAAACTAAAGCTTTGACTAGACAGATCTTTGTTGGCAAAGTAATGTCTCTGCTTTTTAATATGCTGTCTAGGTTGGTCATAACTTTTCTTCCAAGGAGTAAGCATCTTTTAATTTCATGGCTGCCATCTATGGGGTCACATAGAGTTGGACACAACTGAAGCAACTTAGCAGCAGCAGCAGCAGTCACTATCTGCAGTGATTTTATTTTTTATTTTTTTATTTTTTTCTGCAGTGATTTTAGAGCCTCCAAAACTAAAGTCTCTCACTGTTTCCATTGTTTTCCCATCTATTTGCCATGAAGTGATGGGACCAGATGCCATGATCTTCATTTGCTGAATGTTGAGTTTTAAGCCAACATTTTCACTCTCCTCTTTCACTTTCATCAAGAGTCTCTTTAGTTCTTCTTCACCTTCTGCCATGAGGGTGGTGTCATCTGCATACCTGAGGTTATTGATATTTCTCCTGGCAGTCTTGATTCCAGCTTGTACTTCATCCAGTCCAGCATTTTAGGAGAGGGTGAAATGTGAGCTAAACTTGTAAAATAAGAACATTTCCCTTCTAATAGATTCTATTAGAATAGAATCTTCTTTCTCCGTTCATCTGTTGATGGCTGCTTTGGTTGCTTTCATATCTTTGCTATTGTAAATAATGCTTCTGTGAACATAGGGGTACACATATCTTTACAATCAGTGTTTTCATTTTCTTCAGATAAATATCCAGGAATGGAATGGCAGAGTCATAGGCACAACCTAAACTTATACAGTGCTGTATGTCAATGATATCTCAATAAAACTAGAAGAAAAAAAGTAAAAATAAATGTAAAAAAAATTTTAATCTCCCATTTATGTATAATCAGTCCACTGGTAACCCCTGTCCTAAGGAGAGATTTTGTTAGCAAGATGAAATAGCAGTGGCACTCTGTATAGCTCACGGCCTGAGGAACCCGTTTAGCTGGACTTAAAACCTGGCTCAAAAAACAAACAAACAAAAAAAAACCTGGCTCAGCCACTTACTGGCCTTACATGAGACTGTTTCTCGACCTCACAGTACCCTAGTCTGCTCATCTGTAAAAGACCAATAAGAAAGATAAGACTTTGTACAGCTGATGCAAAGGTTAAATAATATCCAAAATTCCTAAATCATGTTATATGTGCAATAAATATTGTCACCCTATTGTTACATAACAAAATCTAATAGAAGCTATTAGAAGGGAAGTGTTCTTATTTTATAAGTTTTGCTCACATTTCACCCTCTCCTAAGACTGACCTCTAAACATTGTTGTTTTGATAGCACAGTGGAGCTTCATTTGGGACCTTGGTAGAAAGGAGCTTTGAATTGATACAGTCAGTTTTACCACTGAGATCTTTTTTTAAACCCCAAAATTTATTCAACATTTTTAAACCCCAACATTTTTAAGCCTCAACATTTATGGGCTTCCCTGATGGCTCAGTGGGTAAAACGTCTGCCTCCAATGTGGGAGACCTGGGTTCGATCCCTGGGTTGGGAAGATCCCCTGGAGAAGGAAATGGCAACCTACTCCAATACTCTTGCCTGGAAAATCCCATGGACTGAGAAGCCTGGTAGGCTACAGTCTGTGGGGTCGCGAAGAGTCGGACACGACTGAGTGACTTCACTTCACTTCACTTCATTTATTCAATGATTTTAATTGTAAGAGCGAGATTTCAAGTCCCTGCCTATACACTTCAGGAAAAGATCCCAGCACAAGTTCTGGTTTGCTCTCTGTTTCTCATCATCACTCTGGGCACTTGGGTCATAGAGGAATATCTTTATGAAGAGCAAAGGAAAATACCCAGCACTTACCAGATGTCAAAGTCTGCAGAAGTTACCTTGGCACTTACGTTAAAAACTTCATCATGGCCCTTAATACCTAAAGGTAAATTTTAAATTCATCAAAACAGTATAAGATATTCCAAGGCTATAGGAAAAATCTGTTTTGATATCTGATCACTTCAAAACAACCATGAATGAGGAGGAAGAGAAGGAAGAGATTTCAACTTTTTTACAAAATGTTGATTTTTACTTATTTACCATGTCAGTTGCTAAAAATTCTACCACTAATTAAAATACATGAACCGATATGGGCACATGCTGTCTGAGATATAAATGGAGGAATAGATATAGATACATAAGTACACACAGATATAGTATTTAGGCTGTAATGACATCAGAAGAAACATTTTCTAGTTTCTTTTTGCAAGGCTTTGAATGACTTTTAAATATGTACAATTGATTCAGTTAAACTATGTTTTGTATTTCCTGCTTTTTTGTTTTTCTCAGGTTTGTTTCATCATATTCTCTTAAACAATAGCCTACAGGGGTTTCCCTGGTGATCTAATTGTTGGGAATCTGTCTTGCAGTGTAGGGTTCAATCCCTGGTCCAGGAAGATCCCACATGCTGTGAGGCAGCTAGGCCCATACCTTACAACTGCTGAACCCATGCACCCTGGAGCCTGTGCTCCACTGTAAGAGAAACCCCCACAATGAGAAGCCCATGTACTTCAACTGGAAAATAGTCCCTGCTGACCGCAACTAGGGAGAAGGCAATGGCACCCCACTTCAGTACTCTTGCCTGGAAAATCCCATGGACGGAGGAGCCTGGTAGGCTGCAGTCCATGCGGTCACTAAGAGTCGGATGCGACTGAGTGACTTCACTTTTCCTTTTCACTTCCATGCATTGGAGAAGGAAATGGCAGCCCACTCCAGTGTTCTTGCCTGGAGAATCCCAGGGACCAGGGAGCCTGATGGGCTGCCATCTATGGGGTCGCACAGAGTCAGACACGACTGAAGCAGCTTAGCAGCAGCAGCATCACATCTAGTGAAAAGCCCATATAGCAATGAAGACCCAGCACAGACAAAATTGAAAATAAGTGAATAAATATTTTTAAAAAAGAATAGCCTATGAGTTTATGAATTAAGAGAAAAGTATCAACCGAATGAAAAGACAACCTAGAGAATGAAAGAAAATATTTACAAATGATGCAGCTGACAAGGGTTTAATTTCCAAAATATACAAACATCTCATACAGCTCAATATCAACAAACAAACAAACAAACAACACAAACAAAAAGTGGGGAGAAGACCTCAATAGACATTTCTCCAAGAAAGACCTACAGACAGCCAAAAGGCACGTGAAAAGATGCTCAACACTGCTAACTATTAGAGAAATGCAAATCAAAACTACAATGAGGTAGTTTTGGCCATCATTAAAAAGACTGCAAACAGTAAATGCTGGAGAAGGTGTGACGGGAAAAGGGACCCTCCTGCACTGTTGATGGGAATGTAAATTAGTGCAGCCACTATGGAGAACAGCATGTAAGTTCTTTAAAAAACTGAAAATAGAACTACCATATATATGATCCTGCAATCCCACTCCTGGGCATACATCTGGAGAAAACCATAATTTGAAAAGATGCATGCACTCCAATGTTCACAGCAACACTATTTACAGTAGCCAAGACAGAGAAGCAACCTAAAAGTCCATCAATAGAGGAGTGGATAAGGAAGATATAGTACATATATATGATGGAATATTACTGAGCCACAAAAAACAATTAAATAGTGCCATTTACAGCAACACAAATAGGCATAGATTATCATACTAAATAAAATAAATCAAGTCTCATATGATATTGCTTATATTTGAAATCTGAAAACAATAACCAACAAAAATGAACTTATTTCCAAATCTGAAAGAGACTCACAGACATAGAAAACAAATTCATGGTTACCAAAGGGAAAAAGGGGGTGGGGAAAAGGATAAATTAGGAGGCTGGGATTAACATATACAGACAACTATGTATAAAATAGATAATAAACAAGTACCTACTGTGTAGAACAGAGAACTGTACTCAATATTTAATAATAACAGATAAGGGAAAAGAATCTGAAAATAATATATATGTGTGTGTATATATGTATATACATACAAATTTATATAAATCATTGTGCTGTATACCTGAAACTTACATAATATTGTAAATCAACTCTACTTCAGTTTAAAGAAAAACTGTCCAGAGGGTGAGTAATTTCTTGTGTAGGAACCAGGGACTGGGTTAATGCTTCACACACATAACCCCAATTGACTCTAATGTAAAAGAAAATGGCTATTATCCCCATTTTATAAATATAAATGAAGTAAGACAGCTAAGAGTCATGTCACGTCACAGAGCTGCCTCATTCTATTAATATAACATTCTTATCTCTAAATTTTGCAACGTCAACTGTGACATTTTCTTCTCTTAACACCTCTTCTCCATTCCTTTAATGGGTTTCAGTGTTTTTCTCTGAGACTGTCCTGCAGTTTTCAAGTCTATCCAGCACCTTAATATCTGTCTATATGTCTCTCACACGCATGAGCGTACATACACACGTATGCGCACTCATCTGAGTACAGACGTAGAGTTCCTCATTCATTTAACAAACCCATACTGAGCACCTGTTATGCTGTGAGCTCTAGTCCAGGCAGGTGAGACATGAGAAGCCTTCTTGAAGCTTGCACTTTACAGGAATAACAGATATTAAAGGAACAGCATACACACAAAAAAATCATCTTATTACATTTGAAGCAAATGTAGAACGTAGGATGAAATGACAGCTACTAGCATGGGGACCTAACACTAAGACTGAGCAGAAGAAAACTCAAATATCTTCTTTGTTAAGAACATATTGCAGAGCTTGCTCTGTGGCTTCCCACCTGCTTCCTGGTGGTGGGAACTGCTTCCCCTACCCTTGGTTTCCAACTGCCTGAAGCGACTGTACGCTCTTGCTCTGTGACGTTTTGTCCTCCATGACACACCAAAGGTAACAGAAATCTCAAGGTTTTCGAGCTTGCTGAAGTGACTGGATTCTGACTGTCATGAGTCATCCTCCTACGGTAGTTTTTTAACCCATATATATGCTGCGGCTTTTATTTTAACCCATGGATACATAGCCTTGAATTTGAGATTCTATCCTAGGTATTCTTTCTCTTAATTACCCTTACTTGTTTATTTCTCTTAATTACCCTTACAATTTTTATGGGTAAAAATTGACATAGGAAGGTTTTCACAGTGACTTGTGATTCTCACACTCAGCTCTTATTCATTCATTCTCTCAACTGAAAAAATTATATTGGACACGTGTTACGGGCCAGGCATTGTGTTATCTACAGGATATATATCTGGGAACAGAGCAGGCATGACACCAGTCCTCATGGAGCTTCCATACTAGACTGATTCTTTGTTGCTGTATTTACTAAGGTTTAACAAAATGCCTAGCACTGTAAAAGACACAGAGATTGCAAAAAATAACATCTCTGCCTTGCAGAACTCATGTTCTCGGGAAGGAGATACGATCAACGTACACAAAACAACACATGAGAATACACTGTCAAAAAAGGAAAGATGATAGAGTTGAGTGTCCAGGGAAGACTCTTTGGAAAGATGAGGTTTGAAAAGTGACTTGAAGGAAAAGTAAACTTGGAAAAGTATTTAGGAGAGAGAGGTCATCCAAGGTGAAAAATGGCACAAGATCACCTGAAAAGGTTGGGGAGAGGATGGCAGAGAGACCTGATTGTCTAGATTGCAAGCTTGCCAAAAACAAGGGAAGAGGGCCTTAAGTGCTATGATAAGTTGTTAAAAATTATTTTCACAAATAATGCAAAGTTCTCCTTTTTGTGGTACGTGAAAGAGTTCTTGGATCCTTTTCTATCATTTTTATGCTACAAATGCTATTTTTGAAAATATATCTGGATTTGAAGGGCAAAGGAATTAGAGGCAGGGAGACAGATGGGGACATTAATGACTTGATTTAGGTGTGATGCTGTCTGTACAAGTGTGTACCCAATGGGACTAGAAGAAACAAATCCAAGAGATAATACGTAAGACAGAGCCACAGTCTGAACAGAAGGGATGAGGGAATGATGGAAGGTAATGTAGGCGAGGGAGTGTGGGGGATGAAGCTGTGAAAGATAAACACAAGAGAATGGCAGGAGAGTTTTGGTTAAGTTGAGTTTGTTGAATTTTACACAGTGGTTGAGATTTTGCATGAAAATGTCCAGGTCATTTAAAGTCTGGTGCTTGGGTAAGAAGTCTGGACTGAAAATTGAGAATGTCATTGAGACAGAAGTGATTGTGTAGCTCTGAAAACGGATGAGCTCTATGGATGAGGGGATGCAGAGACAAACCCAAACTCTCAGAAAACATTTAAAAGCTAGCAATAACTAATTATCTACTAGAAACAGAAAATAGAATAATTAGAATTCAGATGATAAGAATGTCTATGCAATCCATTAACATCAGACACTTATTATGGTTATAAATTTCTTGGGGTAAATGTAAATGCTAATTTGAAGGGGGAAAAAAACATCTTCATTAAGTTGTCCACATTCTAATTTCGTGATTTCTAGAGAGGTCAACACTTTGGACTCGGAAGAGATCAGATTCCATAATTACCTGACAAATTCTCACAATTCCTGGGAAACTGGTAAACTCCCTATAAAGACAATGAGAAGATAGAAACTGATTTATTTCCAAAAGCCCCACAAATCATAAGAAAACTTGACAGATTCAATTAAGAACAGGAATGGCCCCCTGAAAATGTATTAAAAATGGTGGGTTGTTGTTTTTTTTTTTCCAGATTCTTTTCACTGTTAGCTCAAATCTCCCTAGGTTAAAAGCTTTAGTGACAGAAATGCAAATCAAAACCACAATGAGGTACCACTTCACACCAGTCAGAATGGCTGCGATCCAAAAATCTGCAAGCAATAAATGCTGGAGAGGGTGTGGAGAAAAGGGAACCCTCCTACACTGTTGGTGGGAATGCAAACTAGTACAGCCACTATGGAGAACAGTGTGGAGATTCCTTTAAAAATTGCAAATAGAACTACCTTATGACCCAGCAATCCCACTGCTGGGCATACACACCGAGGAAACCAGAATTGAAAGAGACACATGTACCCCAATGTTCATCGCAGTACTGTTTATAATAGCCAGGACATGGAAACAACCTAGATGTCCCCCAGCAGATGAATGGATAAGAAAGCTGTGGTACATATACACAATGGAGTATTACTCAGCCGTTAAAAAGAATTCATTTGAATCAGTTCTGATGAGATGGATGAAACTGGAGCCAATTATACAGAGTGAAGTAAGCCAGAAAGAAAAACACCAATACAGTATACTAACACATATATATGGAATTTAGGAAGATGGCAATGACGACCCTGTATGCAAGACAGGAAAAAAGACACAGATGTGTATAATGGACTTTTGGACTCAGAGGGAGAGGGAGAGGGTGGGATGATTTGGGAGAATGGGAATTCTAACATGTATACTGTCATGTAAGAATTGAATCGCCAGTCCATGTCTGACGTAGGGTGCAGCATGCTTGGGGCTGGTGCATGGGGATGACCCAGAGAGATGTTGTGGGGAGGGAGGTGGGAGGGGGGTTCATGTTTGGGAACGCATGTAAGAATTAAAGATTTTAAATTTTAAAAAATAAAAAATAAAAAAAAAAGCTTTAGTGACAGAAAATTAAATGAGATTTTATTTGTGAGACTCTTGCAAACAATTTGTGATCTTGTCATTGAGTATGTTCCATAGATACCAGATTTGCCAGTGAATGCTCATGACCCCTTTTCTCAATCACAAACACACATACACACACACAACCCCCACAAAAGTATTTAAATTACAATTTCACTTTTAAAAAAAATCCAGAGAGTGATTATATAATTGGAAAGATATAAACCATGTGATAACTCCTGAGTATAAACTCCAGTTCTAACACCCCAAATTTTTAAAAAATGGAAACATGTTCCAAGTGTTAGCACTCTTATTCTGGCTACGAGTGAAGCATATTTCAATCAATACTATGCCTACTGATCAGGAAATTATTTCCAATTGGAATATTAGCCACGGTACTGCCAGTTTCTTATCTTTACACTTCTCTCCCATGAGGCAGTTTGGGAACAAACAACAGTTCATAGTGTTCGAATACTCCACCTCCTTGGTCTAGCAAAATCTTTAGTTCCGTTCACTCACTGTCATGTCCAACTCTTCGCAACCTCATGGACTGCAGCATGCCAGACTTCTTCCCTGTCCATCACCCAACTCCCGAAGCTTGCTCAAACTCATGTCCATCAAGTCAGTGATGCCATCCAACCATTTCATCTTCTGTTGTCCCCTCTCCTCCTGCCCTCAATCTTTCCCAGCATCAAGGTCTTTTCCAATGAGTCAGTTCTTCACATCAGGTGTCCTAAGTATTGGAGCTTCAGCTTCAACATCAGTTCTTCTAATGAATATTCAGGATTGGTTTCCTTTAGATAACAAAATCTTACCTAGTTCTAATGTCATCTTCCCTATGAAATCATTCATTTATTCATTCAACAAATATCTAATGCTAAGCACTAGGTGGATAGAGGTCCTTGATCTTGTGAATCATATCTGAGTGTATATGTAAAAGGCAAGGGTAAGGAGGGATTGGGAAGAAAAGATAAAGAAATGATAGACTAAGATAATTTCAGATAAAAGAAAGTGTTGCAGAGAATTGAAAAGAGTGAGTTGAAAGAGAGTGAGGAGGTAACTTCTGAGCTAAGATCTGCAAAACAAACAAACAAACAAACAAACAAGGATCCCTCCATGAGAATATCTGGGGAAGAGAGTTTCATTCAGAAAGTTGAACATGAGAGCAAGCTCAATATATTCAAAAACAGAAAGAAGGTTGATGTACACAGCTACATTAATATATGAAAATAAACAGTAATTAATATATCTTGTAGCAATCAAGATGGTGTGCTAATTGTAAATTTCATGGCTATTACAAAGTGGAACTGCGTGGGAAAGGGAAGGAGATGAAGAAGGAAAAGAAGGCTTGGGACAAATCATGTTGGGTCTTGCAGGCCAAGGTCTGATGTTGGGTTGAATTTTAAGTGTGACAGGAAGCCACTGAAGAACTTTAGGCAATAGAATGGCATCATTTGACTTATATGTGTAAAGAATGCTTTGTAAGATGGCAAAGATGGAAGCAGGTAGTCCAGGGAAACTGGCTATTGAAGAGAACCAGAGGAGATTGGATGGGAGCTTACCTTTGAGGGGTAAAACAGTCAGGAGAGAGAAATCTTGGCAGATTTAAAAATACAGCTTAGGGGAAGGTTTGATTGGACCATCTGGTGGACTAAGTGGGAGATCAAGGAAAGGACTGATTCACAGATGATGCCTAGATTTTTGGCTTCACCAACTGGGAACACCCAGACAGGAATAGGTAATTTGGAGAAGATGCAGCAGGAAATCAAGAGATCCCTCCCCAACTCTGTCTTCTATATCAGCAGTAGCCTCCTCCACACCTTAAACACACCTTTGTTACTGTGTATACCATATGCAAGTGTTAGTCTCTCAACCATGGCCGACTTTTTGTGGCCCCATGGACTGTAGCCCATCAGGCTCCTCTGTCCATTGAATTCTCAAGGCAAGAATACTGGAGTAGGTAGCCAATCCCTTCTCCAGGGTATCTTCTTGACCCAGGGATCAAACCCAGGTTTCCTGCATTAAAGGAAGATTCTTTACTATCTAAGCCAACTGTGACTTGTATGTTTTATAGATTTTGAGTCCTCAGAGAGTAAGGATTTTGTTTTATTCATAATCCAGATACTATCAAAGTGTCTGGCACATCAGTACAGTTTAGTTCAGTTGCTCAGTCATGTCCGACTCTTTGCAACACCATGAATCGCAGCACACCAGGCCTCCCTGTCCATCACCAATTCCCGGAGTTCACTCAGACTCACGTCCATCGAGTCCATGATGCCATCCAGCCATCTCATTCTCTGTCATCCCCTTCTCCTCCTGCCCCCAATCCCTCCCAGCATCAGAGTCTTTTCCAATGAGTCAACTCTTTGCATGAGGTGGCCCAAGTACCGGAGTTTCAGCATTCCTTCCAAAGAAATCCCAGGGCTGATCTTCAGAATGGACTGGTTGGATCTCCTTGCAGTCCAAGGGACTCTCAAGAGTCTTCTCCAACACCACAGTTCAAAAGCATCAATTCTTCAGTGCTCAGCTTTCTTCACATAGTAGGTGCTAAAATATACTTATTTAATAAATGTACAAATTGAAGTAAAATATTTAAAATTCAACTGCTTGCATTTTTGGAAAAGTAGCATCTTGCATAATTGAGTATATCCTTCTACTCTGATTTATGAAGTATTTTATTCACCCTGGGAAATACACGCTATATAAAATAAAAAGAGCTATGATTGCAATTTGGATGTGCCATAATTAAAAGAAACTTCTATTTATATGTAAAATAGACTGTATTTCATGTAGAGAAGAGAGCAAATAAGTTGTTTATGAACAGGAAATCTTTGGAGCCCTGTAGGGGTTTAGGCTAGTCCCTCTGAATTTAGTAGGGTTTCAATACATATTTATTTACTAAATGAGATTGAATACAATAGAGTATTTTACCTAAAAGTCTCCATTGGTCTATTAAAATTATATATGAGCAGAATCCTTTGGAATAAACTATTAAAATATCAGGAATTAAATATATTGGGAGAGAGAGCCATTTATATTTAAAGGTGCTTGTAAGGAAACAGCCACATTTTATAAATTTATTTTTAATTGGAGGATAATTGATCTACAATGTTGCATTGGTTTCTGCTGTACATCAACATGAAACAGCCATAGACAGAGATTTGTTCCCTCCCTCCTGAACCCCTCTACCAGTTCCCTCCCCATTCCACTCCTCTAGGTTGTCCTGGAGCCCTGGTTTGAGTTCCCTGAGTCACACAGCAAATTCCCACTGGCTACCTATTTTACATATGGTAATACAATGTATAAGTTCCAAAGCTACTCTCTCAATTCGTCCTGCCCTTTCCTTCCCCCACTGTGTCCACAAGTCAAACAATCGCTTTTCATGTGAACTGACCACTGGAGATGGTACTTTCTGGCACCATACTGCATTTGCTATTTCGGTATGGTGTTCATCTGTGTAACTTACTGTTTTTGTTGTTGTTATACTCCACTGTATCTCTGACTTAAAAGAAAATGAAATGTTTAAACCACAAAATCCCAGGAGTTGCAGCTGACAGGTATAAAAGGCAGTGTGATACTGAAATAAATAATAAGTCAGTTTTTGATTAATGGGAGAAATCTTGAGGTAGCATGCAACCCTGATTTTTTCCCCTTTCCTGTCCTACAGTGTTCTATAAAATTGCCTCTCACACAACTACTACCAGAAAGCAGAGAGAAATAATTACCTGATTGCAGCAGGGAACACATTTAAAAAAATATTGGTCTTCCTCTAGTGTCAACATCACAGTAGTTAATGGACAAGAAATACAAGAGTCAAGATGGGGAAACAGGGCTGATGATGACTCTGTGGTTAAGAGATGGAAACGTGAGTAAGTCAGGCTGTGATTTACCTTTAGGCAGGCTAGTTTCCTGTCTATCAGGACCTGACTGATCTACCAGGGAGTAGGTGGGCCACAGAAAAGGATGAAGAAGAAAAGCAACAACCACAGTGATAATAAACAACCGCGTCATTCATGAGATCTTTGTACAAACATGATCTTTGTATCATACACATCCCTGTAAGCTGTGTATTTCTTATCACCAATTCCCACAATCATCCCATAAGGGAAATTTATTTCTCCCACTTTGGACTGAAAGAAACAACAGTTCAAAAATGGTGGATAAACTCGCTCAAAACTAAATTTCTAGTAAAAGGCAGTCCAGAATGCAAACACAAACACACCTGGATCCAAATACAATACCCTGAAGTAGTGAATGATGCAGAAACAAATTATGTCTGAGGGCCCAAGCAACAATCAGAAGAGAACCACCACCCTTAGCCACAGCTATTAAGGGTTTTAGCGGTTCCTAGAAGTAAACCATCCTGAGAACAGGCATGTGCTAGAGTACTTGTTATGGTTCATTTATTTATTCAGTAAACACAGTTTCTTTCTAAGTTTAGTTTCAGTTCTTCTCAACTAATCCTTGCTGTCTTTATAAGGTACCAAGCAAACCACCATTTGGGGTGTTATTGAGATGTGCACCTGAAATGAACTAACCCACCTGATCATGGCAGCTGGGTTCTCATTCCCAGAGGGGCAAATCAGGTAAGTAGACTACCTCAGTGTAACAGAGTCCATTGTTACCTGTGTGCCATATGTTTGAATAGATAGCATTATTCTTCCTCTCCACCCAAATTTATTAAATGTCTGTAGCATTTAGCATCTATGTATACATGTTCACAGGACTTCCCAGGTGGCGCTAGTGGTAAAGAGCCTGCCTGATAATGCAAGAGACGTAAGAGATGTGGGTTCGAGCCCAGGGTCGGGAAGATCCCCTGGAGGAAGAAATGGCAACCCACTCCAGTATTCTTGCCTGGAGAATCCCATGGACAGAGGAGCCTGGAGGACTACAGTCCATACAGTCCCAAAGAGTCAGACACGACTGAAGTGACTAAGCAGGAACACAAGCACATATGTGTGTTCATGGGGCTTCCCAGGTGGCTCAGTGATAAATAATCTGCCTGGCAATGCAAGAGATGCAGGTTCGATCTGTGGGTTGGGAAGATGCCCTGGAGGAGGAAATAGCAAACCACTTCAATATTTTTTTCCTGGAAAATCCCAGGGACAGAGGGTCCTAGCAAGCTACAGTCCATGAGGTCACAAAGAGTCAGATGCAACTTAGCAACTGAGCAGACATGCATACATGTTCACAGCAAAATATTTCCTGTGGGAATGCATTCCTTGAGTGTGTTTCTGGTCCACTTTTCAGGTACTCTGGTTGAGACCTATATGAGAACCATGAAGTTCAGCATTTATGGTAATTCAACAACCATACTGTTACGGGGCTTTCTAGCCCTGAAAATTTATAAATCACCCACTCTGTGCTCATTAACTTTCTAGGTACCCTGGAGTTTATGACAAGTTTTTCTTAGAGGGTTACAAGCATGTTGGTGAATAAAGGCTAATGTTAAAAAGCTATACAGCACGGGGAATAAAGCCATTATTTGACAATAACTTTATTTTTTTTTAACACCGAATCACTATTTCACACATCTCAAACTTCTGTCAGCTTTTTTTAATGAAAAAGTATGAAGAAAAATGAAACTTGTTGACAATAAGATAAGGGAATACAGGAGTTTAAAGAAGGGGTAGTGGGGGAGGAGTTGGAATTTGCAGAGAAGGAAGGGTTTATGAAAGCAGTAAGGTTCACCTTGGCCATGAAAACTGGGTAGGGATGGGTGATATTATAAAGATATCAGGGGACATCGGTGCGCTCCTTGGTCTGGGAAGATCCCACATGGTGCAGGGCAGCTAAGCCCATGTGTCATAACTCCTGAAGCCTGTGTGCCTATCACTTGTGCTCTGCAACAAGAGAAGCCCCCGTAATGAGAAGCCCGCACACCGCAACTAGAGAGTAGCCCCCACTCGCTGCAAGTAAAGAAAGCTCTCTCAACAACCAAGAACCCAGCACAGCAAAAAAAGAAAAAAATGCCAACACTTACTGCGCAGCTGCTATGAGCCTTCCACCTTTCTGCGCCCTTCATGTAATTTCCCTTAAATCTCACAAGGTAGTTATTACTATTCCATTTGACAGATGGTGATAGTGAAGCGGTGAAAATTATGACCTTGGCCAGTGGTCATAATTATCTGAAATCCTTGTGCCATTTCCAGTCTTCCAGGAGGGGGAGCACTCTCAAGGCCAGGGTGATGCCCTGTACCACGGCCAGCGTCAGAACCAGAGCCAACAATAAAATCCAGTACGCTGGAGCAGGTCTCTGGTCTTAGGTGTGCCCCTCTTTACAGTTTGTTTTTTCCTTGGCTAATTTCTGTTGATAACTTGTCTTTCAGGTTTCAGCTCAAGCATTGATTCATCAAGAAGTTAAACATGGAAAAAGGATGGAGTGTCAGAACATTCCTGGATTTCAAAGTGGATTAAACCTCCCTCTCATAGCCGCTTGTATCTTCACAATGTATTAGGATTGAAAGTGAAAGTGAAGTCGCTCAGTCGTGTCAGACTCTATGACCCCATGAACTGTAGCCTACCCGGCTCCTCCGTCCATGGGATTTTCAAGGCAAGAGTCCTAAAGTGGGTTGCCATTTCCTTCTCCAGGGGAATCTTCCCGACCCAGGAATCGAACCCAGGTCTCCCACGTTGTAGGCAGACGCTTTTACCCGCTGAGCCAGCGGAGATAGCGCTGCCCTTTCATTTGCTAGACTCAAAGATCTGCCTGTTCTCTGACCCTTTGGCTTTTCGTGTGGGTACCCAAAGGCCTTAACAACTAAGCACCCAAAGGCTATGTGAAAAATGAGGCTTGATAGAAAAGGAAGCTTCCTAAATCTGATGTTTGCTGCAAGCTTGTCTCATCTGGCCTTCCAGAGATTTTAACAAGAGGTTTGGGGAGAAGGTTAGGGACGCCAGTTCTGCTCAGTAAACTCTTCAGAGCCACCTGTTAACTGTTTCCTTTGAGGTGTGGAGCTCTGCTGCACCTCACCTGACTTAACTCTGTCACCGAGGATTTAATCTGCAAGAAGAGCACCTCTTTCCTCCCCAAGCTCTGTTCTCCCCATGCTGTGCTCTGGCCTCAGTGCGTTGCTCTGGCAGCTCAGAATTCTGAATGTTTTCCTTTTCCCTAAAGCTGCAGGCTTAGTCAGAGTGTGGTCAGTTTTCCAAGGTATCACAAGGAAGTTATGCCCACTCTGCCACAGCACATGAGGGTCACCAGCTTTCCAGCCTGCACACCTGTCCCCTCCCTCACTTTCACTGCCTGACTGCTGAGTTGAGGTTGGATTTTTGGGTTAAATTCAGAGATTCTATTCAAAGTATGGAATTCTAGATGGGGAGTATGTTGGAGGGGGGAATATTAAGGAAATCAATTAAACCAAGTTTCTTACCTCAAATCTGTTATTAAGTATTGTGAATAATCTAAAGTTTTTGTGCATAACAGTCCTTTACTATAATGAAAACAACTATTCAGCATGTTTACTCATGGTCTTCCAACATATTTTTTCCTCTCATTATCAAAAGCCCCTCCATACACTTCGTATATCTTCCCCAAATTATCTTAGATCACAAACCCCAAGTGTGTTTCCTGCTAATAATTTGCAACACCCCCAGGAGATAAGGCTCTGAAATGTCTTCATTCCTAGGTGCAGTGTCCCTCCAGCCCTCTGCTTAACCTGGCTAAAGCCTTGAGTTTAAAATACAATTTAGGAAAACGGCTCTTCACTTGAGGCTCAGAAATGACCTTGAGTGAGTGAAAGTCGCTCAGTCGTGTCTGACTCTTTGAGACGCCATGGATTATTCAGTCTATGGAATTCTCCAGGCCAGAATACTGGAGTAGCCTTTCCCTTCTCCAGGGGATCTTCCCAACTCAGGGATCAAACCCAGGTCTCCCACATTGCAGGCAGATTCTTGACCTTGAGTCTTTACAAATGTGTGTGTGTTCTACTGATATCATACTGAAAAGTGATATATCTTTGTGTGTGTGTTTACTGACATGCACTAGTCACTTAATAAATATTTGTTGACATAATAATGAATCTCTTAATTCCAGTCTAGATGCCAAAATAACGGATTTCAGGATTTGACCAATATCTCCTCATTCTAGGTTTGACAATGTAGGTTTGACTATGTTTTTTCATAGCTTGATAGGTAGGTAGGTAGACAGACAGACCGATAGATAACTGATAGACAATAGAAGAGAGTAAGAGAGTGGGTGGGTGGGGATGGGGGTAGGGGTAGGGGTGGGTGTGGGTGTGGGTGTGGGTGTGTGTGGTGGGGGTAGGTGTGACCTGGCTGACTCTAAATCTGGTTTGGGTCATCCTGAATGCAACTATTTTGGTGCTGAGGCTCCTGAGAATGATTCTTCTCTCACCTCTAGGTCCCTTTGAGCCATCTGACGCTTTTCGGCCTTCTTTCACTTCAAAGCAGTAGGTAGCGGTAGCAGCTCCTCTGGAAGCCTTGGCCTGCTGTTTCCTGGACTAATTTATCCTCTCTGCTTTCACGCCAGCTGTGCCCCCCACCTCCTGCTCCCTGACTCACCACTGTAACAGCAAAGGTCCAGGGCATTTCTTCTGGGAAGTCCGCTCTCAGAAGGCGCATGGGCCCCTGAACTCCCCTAGGCCCTGCCTTTAGCTCGCAAGCACAGCAGGCAGCAAACTGCAAACGCCAACCGACGGGTGAGCTCCCTTTTTGGTCCAAGGCCTGTCATCTTTGCCCCTTCCCACCATAAAATGCGTGCCATCACTTCCAAAAGACATCAAGCAGGGTTCCTGATGAGCCTGGGGGTTCCAGAGTAAACAACCGGAAAATACACTGAACCACCAGCTACAGCCCCTGATTCAGAAACGACTCACAGGTGAAGGCAATGGGTCAGGAACCCTGTTCCTCCTGGTGCTGGATGGTACATCAATTAGAGATTTATTCTTACTGACAAGCTCATAAGTGAGAACTCTTATTTTACTGGTTTCTTCTAACATAGCTGTTTTCATCTTCACGGAAGCAAGGAATATTGTTCAATGTGAAGAGAAGAAAACATTTGGGGATGAGGGTATTGGAGGAAGAAAGTTTAAGTCCTGGTAAAAACTAATAGAGTGCCTTTTCAGGGGATGGGGAAATAGGGATGCAGACCATCTCAGTCTTGCTGCAAAAGCTCCAGAACTCAAGAAAGCGGCAAGAGAAAGGGAATCGTGTCCTCTTGCTGTCATGGCAGGTTTTTGTTTTTTTTTTTCAAAATCAAATAAACCTCCTTTCTCATTATTTCTATTCAGATTCTTCCTCACTCGCTCCCATTCAGGCCTCTCCAAGTTCCTTGACATCCCTCCCCTATACCAGACATGCCACCTGCCTTTGCAGCATGGCTCACTTTCACCCTTTTAAGTCTTTACACAAATGTCACCCTCTTGCAAGGCCTTCTTTATCACTCCCCCCTCAAATGGGAAATTCCTGGGGCCCTTTCTTATTTTTCTGTTTATCACTTAGTGCTCCCTGCTGTATATTTCACCTATTTTACCTGCTTATAAGCAGACTTGCACCTGCTCTGCTCCCTTCCATATTGCCAGAACCTAGAGAAGTGTTTGGCGGGAGCACTTTTTGTTTATCTCACTGCTGTTGACAGACTGCGTGAATCAATGCACAAATGGTGACCTGGCTGTCCACTGGGAACCCGTATCAGAATTTGACCCCTTCCCTCTCATTTCAGACAATGTGATCTGACTTCTTTTTTTCTGCTCATCAGACTCTATGATGGACCTAGAGTCTGTCATACAGAGTGAAGTAAGTTAGAGAGAGAAAAACAAATATATTAACACATACATGTGGGATCTAGAGAAATGGTACAGACAACCTACTTGCAGGGTAGGAATAGAGAAGATGTTGAGAATGGACTTGTGGATATGGCAGCAAGGGGAAGGGGAGTATGGGATGAACTGGGAGATTAGGATTGGCATAAATACAATACCATGCATAAAATAGATTTCTAGTGGGAACCTGCAGCGATAACCTAGAGGGGTGGGAGAGCAGAGTGGGAGGGAGGTAGTTTAAGAGGGAGGGGATATATATGTTTTACAACATTGTGAAACAATTATATCCCAATAAAAAAGTAAGAAAAAGGAAACAAAAGTCACATCCTGATCACCTGTTTCTAAAACCAGAGAAGGTGTAGTGTTCTGAGAACCTCAGTGTTACACCAGACAATAAGGTGAGGGTAAAGTTGTGGATGAGACTTTGTCATTCTGGACACATGCCAGATTCCACAGCCAGTAGGGGTGAGGTCTTAAATTCCCCTGCACATCGGGTTTCAGGCCGGAGGCCTCCTGAGCTGCCTGCTGCTCCTGCAGCCCTGGTGGACACCACAGGCATGGAGGAAAGAAAACAGTGTTGGAATGACTGGTGCTGGTTGGCAACACGGTGGGACCCAGAATCACCTGAGCAGCTTCTGCACCTAACACTCACCTGCCAAGATTCTGATCTCCTCCTTCGAAAAGCAGGATTGAGATCCAGGGATTTAGAAAAACAGTATATCCCATTTCTTCACCTGCAATTCCTCCAGAACAGCTCTTTAGCTGAAGCATCGGTGTGATTTCCCCGTGGGTAGGTGTGTGCATGGATGGGTGTGCCAGGCACCTGAAGCATCACCTGTCACAGGAACTGCCAAGATTCATACGTTCAGAATTCTGCTCAGAGCGGGCCCAGTGCCCAGGCAAGTGGGTTACACCATTTATAACAATCCTTTTGTCTGATAAGACAATCTCGTTTCCAAACAATAAGGTCATAAAATAAATTTTGAAGTAAAATCAATTTAATATTTGGGAGTTGCCTATAATACTAGGGACTTAAATTTTTAAACACAAGCCCAATCACAGGTCAAACTGGTAGAGACGTGTGCTGACAGGTATTCTAGGCAATTTATGAAGTGTTTACATTGATTTTATTGAAATATGGGCAGAAGGGATGGCTTTTAGCTTGTGTATCCCAGAGCACAGTAAGAACTTAAGCAATAGTGGCTAAATCTTAAGAATGACAAAGTCCAAAACTGTGGTTAATGTCTGATGTGAAAAATCTAAGACATGGTGGGGGTGTTTTTAAATATTGAACTTTGTAAAGATTTGAAATTGTTGCCCTTTTTAATTACTTACATGAAAAGGCAGAGGTCTTTTTTCCTTATGCTTTCAATTTCTTTTCTGGCCCAAAATGTGATTTCTTGTGAATCTGTACTTCTTATCCTCATTTCTGAAGGAATTCCAGACTAAGGCATTTGGAGGATCAGGTATGTTATTTGCACTGATGGGCAGAGATCTTCTCAATGGTCTTCAAGTCTCAGCCATAATAAGCAGATCAGATACAGCACTGGCCTTGCAGCTTGGTCTAGTGTTGGAGGTGTCACTCCACACACACACACACACACACACACACACACACACACAGACCCACACACACGGAAGTAGTCAGGTACAAAATCACTGAAGAAGAATCAGGAGAATTATGCCATGAGATGATCTTCATTTTTGTCCTTCATTTCTCCATAGTAGATGTATACACCTTGCCAACACCATAGATCTCCAAAGGGCTTTCTCAACTTGGGAATTTCACCTTCACCACATTCCTTCTCCATCTGGTCTCTGTATCTCTAACATGTTACCTGGGATACGTATATATTTTTATAAGATAATAGGGATTATTTCATGTGAATATATGGTTTTACTTTAAATAAATTGCATTGAATATGGTTCTGTTATTTTCCACTCAATAATATGCTTTCAAAATACATAGATATATAAAAACAACTATAACACATAGTTAAATATATAATATATATGTATACATAGATCGATCGAGCGATCGATAGCTACTTAATTATTGCTCCTAAATGCTACACAACAGATCCCTGTGTGCATCAGCCTCATTTTACCTATTATTTCCCCAGTGACAGTTTCCTCCTGTTTCCACCACCACAAATAGAGACTGACACAGGACACATCCTTAGACATGTTGAAGAGGAGTCTGTAACCAAGAACAGGGTTGTGGGAGTTTTAGAGGACACACATATGTTATTTCATGAGCTATTTTCAGATTTCTCTTCCCTCAAGGTTTCAACCAATTTATACTTTCCCCATGGACCCCATGCTGCAGTCCATGGGGTCTCAAAGAGTCAGACACGACTGAGCAACTGAACTGAACTGAATACTTTCTCTAGCAGAATATGAGGGTTCCCATTTCATTACCACCATCAGTGTTTGCTAGTATCCTAATGCCTAATTACCAATCTGAGGAGTTTTAATGATGGTATCAGTATTATATCACCAATCTGAAAAGTATAAAGGATTATATGATTTTTAATTTATATTTCTCTGATTATTAATGAGGGTAAGAATCTCTTGTAAGACATTCCAATTTCCTTGTTTGTGAATATTTTCTATTTTATTTTAACTGCAGATACAAAGATACTCAGATATTTCTATTATGTTCTAGATAATAATCCTTTGGTTTCCAGTGTTCTGATTATGGTTCTCAGCTCCTAATTTGTCAGTTGTCTGCTATCTTCAATGTCCTTCACTGACAAACAAAACTCTTAAATTTAAATGTAGTCAATCCAACCTACTTTTTTTCTGAGATCCTTAATTTTTTCACATTTATATATTTACTTCATGGAAATATGTTCACAACATATTGTTAAAGAAAAAAGTAAATTATAAAACAGTATGCATATTATGATTCTATTTATATAAAATGACTCACAAGATCAGTAACAAGTATTCCCTCATCAGTTTGGGTATAAAAAGTCATTTTTCTTTTATTGTTCAAATTATAATAACCCCAATCCTATTCAGTAGCTCAGACAGAAATCTGCTGCAATGCAGGAGACCCAGGTTCAAGCCTCACGTCAGGAAGATCCCCTGGAGAAGAGAATGGCTACCTACTCCAGTATTCTTGCCTGGAGAATTCCATGAATAGAGGAGTTTGGTGGGCTACAGACCAGGGTCATAAAGAGTTGGACACAACCGAGCAACTACACCAACAGAACATACAGTTTTCCTTCTTAGGCCTCCTGCCCCAAGATTCTTCAGTGACTTTACTCAATGTCAGTTTTGCTGATCTCTTCACAGAACCAGCTCTTGGTTTAACTGCTATTTTTTCCTACTGTTTTCTTTTCTCTATTTATCTATGCTTTAATCATTATTTTCTTACTTTTGCTAGTTTTGCCCAACCCACTTTTGATTGTTAGGGTTTGTGATTTAGGGGTTTATCTAAAAAAATCACAGTTTTCAAATTTAGGTTTCTATGTGGTGTAGGTTTTAAAAATACCAATGTTCGTTTTTTCTACATAAAAAGCCAATGCTTTCGACAATATTAATTAAAAAGTCCTGTTTCCTGTGATTCATGGTGCAATTTACAGCATTTAATAAAGACTAGATCCTGGGATCTCCATTATATTGAACTGGCCCTTTTGAATTCATTTCTTCTATTATCCATTAATTCACTTAGCAAACATTTATTGAGCACCTTTTATTAAACAGACATTATTTTGTGTACTGGGGAAACAGACAAAAGTTTCTGATTACCACAGAGCTTATCTTAGGATGGGTAGATGGTATAAAGTCTTAAAAGTCAATATAAGTATTTATTAAAACAGCTTAACAGCTAACACATATCCTGTATTATTTGCCAGGCAATATTCCAAGGGTTTTAAACATTTTAATTTATCTAATCCCTTCAACATACTAAAAAGCAGAGACATTACTTTACCAAAACAGGTCCATCTAGTCAAAGCTATGGTTTTTCCAGTCATGTATAGATGTGAGAGTTGGACTATAAAGAAAGCTGAGCACCGAAGAATTGATGCTCTTGAACTGTGGTGTTGGAGAAGACTCTTGAGAGTCCCTTGGACTGCACAGAGATCCAACCAGTCCATCCTAAAGGAAATCAGTGAAATAAATGAATATTCATTGGAAGGACTGATGCTGAAATTGCAATACTTTGGCCACCTAATGTGAAGAACTGATTCATTTGAAAAGACCCTGATGCTGGGAAAGATCGAAGGTGGGAGGAGGAGGGGACGACAGAGGATGAGATGATTGGATGGCATCACTGACATGATGGACATGAGTCTGAATAGGCTCTGGGAGTTGGTGATGGACAGGGAAGCCTGGCGTGCTGCAGTCCCTGGGGTCGCAAAGAGTTGGACACAACTGAGCGACTGAACTGAACTGAATCCCCTCAACAACACTGTGAGATAGTTACTACTATCATTCCTTACTTTATAGGTGAAGAAACCATGCACATACATTCATAGCTAAGGAACTTGCCTGAGGTCATGCAGCAGGTGAGTGACAGAACTGGGATTCCAACCCAACAGTCTAATTCTAGAGCCTCTGCTCTTACACACTGCCCTGCACTGCCTTTGAGTGGGCCGGGACATAGGAGGAGAACCATAACTGATCCACATGTCAGACTTACTTTGGACACTGTGTTGAAATTAAGCTGCAAGTGAGGCAAGAGTAGGAAAAGAAAGGCCAGTTAGGGATGATTTCAACAGGGCAAATAAGAGATGATGGTGATCTGTACGATTTAGTAGCAATGGAAGAGGAAAGAAGGGGTCAGATTCTGGATTCATTGACAACTCGTCAGCTAGAATATGGGAGAGAAAGATGATCTCAAACATTGATGATCTCAAAGTTTTTATCCTGAAATGACTTACAGAATCGAGTTTCTATTTACTGAATGGAAGACTACTTAAAGAACAAATTTAGGGAGAAAAATTCCCTTCATCTTTTAGATGTCTTTTTTTAAAGGGATATAAAAGGTCATTTTAGATGTCATTAAACACTCAAGTGAGACTGGAATAGACAGTGGTATATGTAAGTCTGGAGTTCAGAGGCAAGATCTGTCTCTAAGATATAAATTTGAGTAACATTACCATATAACTTATAAGACTATAGTAAATCACCAAGGAACAGAGAAAAGGGGGGAAAAAAAGAAGTCCAAGGACTGATCCTGGTATACTCCCACATCTATATCTCCAGAGATGCAGAGAAAATGAACAAAGATTACAAAGAGTGACATGCGACAGTGGAGTAAACTTACAAGGTTACTATTTTGTAGAAGCCAAGTGAACAGAGGTTTAGAGGAGGAAGTAATTCATTTTATCAAATACCAGTGATAGGTCAAATTAGTAAAGACCTGAGAAGTAACTACTGGATTAGCCACACAGAAGCCATTAACCACCATGGAAAGAATGGTAAAAGATTATGGATTCAGGATAAAAAGAAAGAAGAGTAATTGGAGATAGCAAGAACAGACAGCTCTTTCAAGTTTTACTCTTAACTGTAACAATAAAATGGGATGGGAGTTAGAGGTGGATGTGCAATCAACAAACAGGATTATTCTTAAGATGTGAGCATTTGTAGAAAGTTTGAGAACTTTGCTGATTATTTAAGATTTGCAAGAACTTGTAGAATGCTTGAGTTCTGGGAATATTCCAGAATGAATAAAAATAGAGTTGTAATCTGTTTGAATAAGTGAGAGAAATTAGAATCTGGCTCTAAAGTGGCCATGAAAGATAAATATTCATCCACAGTTAGCGGAGAAAAGGCAATGGACATATGCACAGGTGATGTTTAGCACTACTGTTTGCTTTTGTAAACTGATCATGTATTTTCAGCAACATTGCTACAAGATCTTATTAGTTATGATAGTTGGACTGTCAATTATTTTGTATTTCTTGTCGGTTTATGTAAACACTCTTAAGTCTACAAAAAAAAGTTTTTTGGTCTTCTTTTTCAATTAATACCCTTCTGTTGTAGTTATTAGTAATATCCACCAATATTTCCATATCTTACCTCTCTGGACCTTATTGAGTGGAACCATATGACTATTTCTGGCCAACTGAGTTCTGAGACAGCTGACACATTATCACTTTGTAATCAGAACATTTAACTGTGGATATCAGACCTTTTCATGGACAGAGGAGCCTGGTGGGCCACAGTCCATGGGATTGCAAAGAGTCAGACACAACTGAGTGACTAACACTTTCACCAGACTCTCCCAAGTTGCCCTGTTCCTCAGATACAACGACTAGCAATGTTTAAGATGGTAGCTATTTCCCCAGTCTGCCTCTTTGAGTGTCAATGAGTCCAGGCTTTCTGCCAACCCATAAAGAACATTTAGCATGAGCAAGAAATAAACTCTGTGGCTTTTAAGCAACTAAAATGTTTAGTTATTATGACTTGCAGAATAATCTAACCTATCCTGATTGACATGTCTCTTATTCGTTTACCTTATCTGGGGCATTGGTCAGCACTTCCAATACAGTGATGAGAGGAATGACGGAAGTGGGGAATTTCGTATTGTTAAACATCAATAAGAAATGTTTATTGATTTTTATTGAGTTATATAATTTTCCACTTATATCTAGTTGTCCAGACCTTTTAAATCACAAACAGTAATTGGATGCTATCAAATACATTTTCTATACCATTTTTATTTCAATTAATGTAATTTTTTTCTTTAATCCATTAGCATAGAAACCCTGTTATTAAATCACATTTGAATTCCTAGAATAAATTCTACTTAATCATGATATGTTACATTGTTAGATTTAATTAGTATCTTACTACATTTTAGCACTTACATTTCTAAGTGCAAGGGGCCTAAAATTTTCTTTTTCATATCATCTTCATGTTTGGAAGAATGGTTTTTCTAGCCAGTTATACTATGAATTAGGCATATATCTGCTTTCCAAAAAAAAATTAGTAGGGTAGGAATTATCTTTTCCTTGATAATTTGATAAAGCTCAACAGAAAAATGATTTTATTCAATTTAAATTAATTTATATTTTTAAATGGCTAAACTTGGTTTGATTAATGTTTTCTACCATTTTTACTCAATTTCATTAATTTCTGCATTTGTCTTTATTATTGTGACTCGAGTAAAACATGAAAGTGGGTCAATAAATGCTACATATAAAAATTATTGTCATAATTTTAATTTTCTTGTTTACTTCTTACTTAGGCTTAACTCTTTCACACATTGTTAATTCTTTCTATAGAAGACCAATTAGTTCATTTGACTTTTGTTTTTACTGTAGTAAATGTTTTAAAGCTCTAAATTTTCTACTGAACATTATCTCTAACTATATACCATAAATTTTATCATGTAACAATTTCATATATTCATTCTGATTATGAAATTATTAGTACTAATAATTTGTGAATGATAATTAATAATTATTCTAATTATGAAATATCTAAACAAGGATATTGAATGGTATGATTTTAGTTTCTAAATGTGCCAATTTTCTATTTTTCCATTTGCTACTGATTTCTAATATGATTGAATTATTTTGTGTGGTACTCTTTTATTTATGGAAATTTCTTTGTCACATAGTATTTATACAGTTTTATTAATGTTTTATGAAGATTTAACAATGTCAAAAATTTTCTATGCATATTTTACGTTTCTATTTCTGTATAAATCTATTATCCTGGATATATTAACTATGTCATTCAAACATTCTAGCTTGCTAATGTCTGTTTGATCCTTAAGTTTCTAAGAAACATGTACTAATATACTACCTCTGTCATTTTTGAAACTGAAGTAGAGTGGATTTACAATTCTATTGTCCTTTTATAGGCAATGTTGCTGTTGATCCCAATCTCTTTGCCTGCTTCTGATATTCAGTGCTCCCATACTAAGCTGAAATTCAGCACCATTTAACCATTAAAACTTTTACCCCAAAACTAAAGGTTCATGCATGTTGTTTACAAAAAACAGTACGTCAAGAACCTGCCCAAAGATGAACTGAATCTGTGGCTTTGGGGCTCTGCAATGGTTCAGGCATAAACAATAAGCCATCAAGTTAATAAGGGTAGTTTGTTGTATTTTTTAGATTCCACATGTAAGCAATATTATACAGTATTTGTTCTTCTCTGACATTTCGTTTAGCATAATGAACTCTAAGTCCATCCATGTTGATGCAAATGGCCAGATTTCATTCCTTTGTATGACTGAATAGTAGTCCTTTGTCATATTACATCTTCTTTATCTACTCATCTGTTGATACACACTTAGTTTGCTTCCATTTTATTGCAATTGTAAATAATAGTGCTATGAACATTAGGGTATATGTATCTTTTTAATCACTATTTTTGCATTTTTCAGATATATACCCAGGTGTGGAGTTGCTGGATCATATGATAGTTCTATTTTTAGTTTTTTGAGAAACCTCTCTACTATTTTAGACAGTGACTACACCAATTCACATCCCTATCAACAGTGAGGGAGGGTTCCCTTTCCTCCCCATCCTCCCTAATATTTTTTATGTGTTCTTTCTGATGACAGCCATTCTGACAGATGTAATAACTCATTGTGGTTTTGAGTTAAATTTCTTTTAGTTTTTCAGTTTCTAATACAATGTACATTCTACAATGATTCACATTCAGTGGGTCATAAATTCCAATAGGTATAGAAAGGCCTAGGAAGTGATTTAAAAAGCACTGAATAAATATGTCTAGTACCTACTCATCCCCACAGCATCTTCAGATTTGAGTTCAGGGTAGGAAACCAGCAGAACAGGTAAGTGCATCAATTTGTCAAAACAACACTCAACAAGTCCTTGTTATTTCTCCCCTGTTTCAGAGTAAGATGTCTTTATTGAAATACATTTCTACACTCTGGGGCCTTGGTCCATTAATTATTCCCCTTCTTTTTCTTTGCATCATAATTCTCTCTACTGGTTTCCTCTCTTCAGCCAAAAAACAAGCTCAATATTCCCTCATTCACCTTTTTGTTCCTTTCCTTTCCTCTACTGTGGGACTTCATTAAATGATTTTTTAATGACCAACTCTACCACATAACCCCTAGGACCTAGTACCCATCACAATGGGCTAGAGCCATGGAATGGGGCCATAACAAAAACAAGGGTGGCATCAGCATCTAATGAGATACTGCAATAGTTCAAGTGGGAGTGAAGGGAATTTGAACTGATGTGGTGGCAGTGAGGACGGAGGCCTTCAGGAAGGCCTGACGGGCAAGAGAAAGGATTAGAGTTTAGACAATGGAGGGACCAGTATGAAATACCCCTCTCAGAAAGTGACCATTGCTCAAGACAGTGAAATAAGATTTTCAGAGCAGTTTTGTGTATCCACTTGAGTTTTATGAACATGAATTTATCAATATATCAATCTGATATATTGTGCGATTTCCTCTGAAAATCTCATAAAATTAGTAAATGATTTGGGAACCAATGATTGCCTAGCTATCTCTTCTAGATTAATTCTCTTACATTAGTGTTGGATTTACTTACTTTACTGCAAAAATACGTGCAATGATTATCTATCCATTGCCTACAAATTAAAATTTACATATATCTTAGTCTCTCTATAATCTGGCCAAAATAAAAATTTTCAGCTTTACCTTCTCTACAGTTATCTGTCGAAAATTCTGAAAGAGATGGGAATACCAGACCACCTGACCTGCCTCTTGAGAAATCTGTATGCAGGTCAGGAAGCAACAGTTAGAACTGGACATGGAACAACAGACTGGTTCCAAATAGGAAAAGGAGTATGTCAAGGCTGTATATTGTCACCCTGCTTATTTAACTTCTATGCAGAGTACATCATGAGAAAAGCTCGGCTGGAAGAATCACAAACTGGAATCAAGATTGCCGGGAGAAATATCAATAACCTCAGACATGCAGATGACACCACCCTTATGGCAGAAAGTGAAGAGGAACTAAAGAGCCTCTTGATGAAAGTGAAAGAGGAGAGCGAAAAAGTTGGCTTAAAGCTCAACATTCAGAAAACGAAGATCATGGCATCCGGTCCCATCACTTCATGGGAAATAGATGGGGAAACAGTGGAAACAGTGTCAGACTTTATTTTTGGGGGCTCCAAAATCACTGCAGATGGTGATTGCAGCCATGAAATTAAAAGACGCTTACTCCTTGGAAGAAAAGTTAGGACCAACCTAGATAGTATATTCAAAAGCAGACATTACTTTGCTGACTAAGCTCCGTCTAGTCAAGGCTATGGTTTTTCCAGTGGTCATGTATGGATGTGAGAGTTGGACTGTGAAGAAGGCTGAGCACCGAAGAATTGATGCTTTTGAACTGTGGTGTTGGAGAAGACTCTTGAGAGTCCCTTGGACTGCAAGGAAATCCAACCAGTCCATTCTGAAGGAGATCAGCCCTGGGATTTCTTTGGAAGGAACGATGCTAAAGCTGAAACTCCAGGACTTTGGCCACCTCATGCAAAGAGTTGACTCATTGGAAAAGACTCTGATGCTGGGAGGGATTGGGAGCAGGAGGGGAAGGGGACGACCAAGGATGAGATGGCTGGATGGCATCACAGACTCGATGGACGCAAGTCTGAGTGAACTCCAGGAGTTGGTGATGGACAGGGAGGCCTGGCGTGCTGTGATTCATGGGGTCACAAAGAGTCAGACACGACTGAGCAACTTAACTATGAACTATAGTTATCTGTGTACTTAACCTGGCTAGACAATACAATGTCCCATGGTAATTTAGGGACAAGGGATCTGTTGTTTTGCTTTATTTTCTTCCAAAGTTCATCATTTCCCTTTCCTTCAGCAACTGCACTTAGATTTTCCTTTGGGAAACCATCTCTCCTAGGCTTTTAATCCATACAGATTCAGAGGAGCACACTTCTGGTGTGAGGAGTGAATAAATAAACCAGACCATGCACAGTAATTGGTTCAGGAAGCAGATACATCACTAAAGCCATGGAAATTAGAATCTGTGAGTATCAATCCTGGAAATGTTTCTAGAAACACAGAAGAAGACAACCTCCCTACTGGTAAACAGGCAGAATGTAACTCTGAAGTTGCTAGGATCAATCTGGCCCACATGAAGAGGACTTTGCTGAGATTAAGCTGACAGAAGGAAAAAAATCCAAAATAAGGGAGAGAATATTTTGATAATATCATTTGCATTCTATGACAGTCGTGCCAAAACTCTGGGGTTTTTAAGTTATGTCACTAGTGAACCCCCTTTGTTTCTCAAAGTCTGGGTTTGGTATTTGACTCCTGGATGTTCTATAACTTGTACAAGTAGCCAACCACAACATTGGCTCCCAGCTCCAGACCTCTGAGGCATCCACTGTGTGTAGCATTAATTTAATATTTAGGACAAAATGGGTTTTATGGTCATTTATATGGTTATGGACATTTCCTGCCTCTCCATCTAACAGCACCTTATTTGAAGGCAGTTTATTGCAGATCCTGAATCCATACTTCCTGAGATTTAAATTGTGACTCTGCTTTTTTACCTGCTGAGTGACACTGAGCAAAGTGCTCTACCTCTTTGTATTTCTGATTCATCACTCATAAGATGGTAATTAGAACAGTAGCACCTGAAAAACAAAAAAATAAATAAATAAGAGAATGGAAGCACCCCCATAGGGTTGTTGCAAGGAGTTAATCCATGTGAAGCCCTTAGGGGAGAATCTGGCACACAATATACACCATACAAGTAAGCTCTATGGGAGTGCGAGCTATTTTTGTTACTATTATTACAATGATGATGATGATCATTATTATTATTTGCAACCCCGTTGCCTACTGCAGTGCCCTTCAATTATAAAGAGTGAATCATTCTTAATTGTTGTATAAGAGGATTTTAATATAGTACTTGTTTTCCTGATCCCACAGTTTTAACATGAATCAAACCACCAAGGCATCAGAAGGCAGTCATCTCAGCTCAGTACATTGGAAAAGTCCAACTCTTCCTTATTCCTGCTACTTCCTTCATCTTTCCCTCAGTTTCTGCCCTTTTAGCTTCTTCTTTCTTGCCCAGCATCCAATAGGCCCTGGAACTTGGTGATAGATTTCTCCTTGGTCATTTTTGCATATCAGTCTTCTGTCTTCCATCTGCTTCTCCATCTTACAGTAGGTTCTCTGCATTCCCATACCCTGGCCTTCTATCTGGAAGGTCAGCTAACACTTAAGAGAAGAACATTCACTCCACTTAAAGGCTTTAGAGTAGACTCTAATCTGGATTCAATATATAATCTCCAAGACACAGAAATTAGCTAACATGATATATCTCAAAGGGCTTAAATATAAAAATATATCTTTAACTAAAAATTACCATGTCTATTTTCATTACAAGTTCAAAGAGAATTTCTAGGTTAGGTAGCTTTATTCCATGTCAGCAGTAGTCAGTCACATAAGTAGGATTAGATGAAGATGGGCACATGAATCACTTACAACTTAAGGAAGGTGACTGGAGGGAAGAGGGGCCAGTGAGTTTGCAAATCATGAGGACTACTGAGTCTATATTTATGGCCTGGCCATTTGGAGATTTCAACACCCTCACCAGTCTGGATGCAGAAGAAACTGTCATCATTCAGAATGTTACCTGAAGCAAACTGTGGAATAAATTAGCAAAAGGTACAAAGCCCATAAATACCATCTATGATTTAAACATGAGAGGTTTCCAGTGTACTAAATTTGGAATGATGTGCTTATCTGTGATCCTGCTGGAGGAAATAAAATGTTCAGCTTAGAAAATGAAGAAAAGAAACATATTAATGTTTTGCTCATAATGCTGGAAGAAATGGAATGATATGAACAATGTGAATTCAAAATGTACTCACTTAAAACACATTTGCTATATTTGGAATATAATTAAAGAACTTAGAATTTAAAACTCCTACAAATTCAATAGTGAAAAATTTAAGGCAATTTCTAGTTTTCATACAATAAAATGTCTATAAGTTGCACTTTTATACAGGAACACAGCAGAAAACTTTTCTTCCATGTCGTTTGCTACAAAAATTATCATAGGTAAAATCAAATCTCATGAAAAGTTAAGTGATAATAGAGGGCATCCTAACATGATACTGTTGATTTTTTCCCACCTAAAATGAAGAAGGCACCATGTTAAGTATTGAAAAGAAACCATTATTTGTTTTAAAGAGAAACATTAACATTTTCAGTAGATTTTAATATATTATTTTTCATATGTCAATATCTAGAATCAGATCCTGAGATGAAGGTTCATATGCAAGTGATTTATCAAGGAAATCTCATTAGCAAAACCAATAAAAGACTTAAGAAAGCAAGGAAGTGAAGGGAATGAAGTCAAATAAAAGTGTGATCTCAAAGTCCTGCACAGGGTAGCTTCAGTTTGCTCCTATGGTACACTCTAGAGAGGAAGTTTTTTCAAAAATTAATTTTAATTGGAGGATAATTACTTTATAATATTGTGATGGTTTTTGCCATACATCAACATAAACTGGCCACAGGTATACATGTGTCCTGCCCATCCTGAGCCCCCTCCCACCTCCCTCCCCACTCTGTCCCTCTAGGTTGTCCCAGAGCACCAGCTTTGAATGCCCTGCTTTATGCATCAAACTCACACTGGTCATCTATTTTACATACGGTAATATACATGTTTCAATGCTATTTAGAAAGGAAGTTATTTAGAGTTATCCGAGTCAAGTGTGCTTGACTTTCAAATTCATTGGCAAAGAGTCATCAGCAAAGGTTCAACCCAGGAGGACATAAATTCCCACGTGTTTAGTCAAAGAAACCACCAGTAGATTGAAAAGTCCCATCCCAAATTGCTATAGTTTATGGAATGATGGGAATAAAAGCATATTAAAGTCTGGGGATACACAAGAACAGGAAAAGGGACATTAGGGAATATGGATACAGTACTGACATTATTTACTATTTGATTCCTTAATGATGTTCATTTACATAAGTAATATTTTATACCATTGTTTATTAACCGTATTATTCTAGAAATACAGGAGAGAGATACTTTGCACAATTCAAACACATGCTGTGTTCCCAATATGAATGGATATGTTTAATTGCCTATATAGATCAGCTCAAATGATGAGTTGATGTCTTCATTCTGTGATCCACCATTTTTATTTACCCAACCATTTAAAAGTATTCGTTGACTGACCACCATGGGAGTCCGTTTAACATTGTTGTTAATAACTTTGAAGTCACAGAGAACTTGTTTTGAAACCTGGCTCTACTGGTTACCATCTCCATGCTTAGGAGCAAAGGACTAAGTTCTCTAAGTCCCTGTTTGCACATATGTAAATTGGGGACAATCATATTTGAAGATTAAGTGAGATAATGCATGCAATTGATTTTGCATAGTGTCTGGTATGTGGAGAAGGAAATGGCAACCTACTGTAGTATTCTTGCCTAGGAAATCCTACGAACAGAGGAGCCTGGTAGGCTATAGTCCCTGGGGAAGCGTCAACAACTTAGTGACTAGACACAAACAACTGGTATGTGGCAAATGCTCAATGTTATTTAACATAACAATGAAAATTATGAAGATAATGCACAAGGCAGGGTGATAATATCTGAGCTAGTATACTTGAAAGAAAAACATGATATGGCTTCTGACTTAAGGAGCTTATGCTCTTAGAAGGCAAGGCATGACTAAATATTTAGCATAGAAATATGGGAGAATAATGTATGACTGATATTAACTGAGATTTTTTTAAAAGGATGCCCCACCTCTACTCTCTCATCCTCCACTGTGTTCTCCACACTGATACTCAAGCTCTCTAATACATAGCTCTATCATGATACTCCTCTCCCTAAACTGTCAGAGACTCCCTTTTATCTAAATAAAGCCAGCCAGATTCCATAGCATTTAGCTATGATCTACGTTTTCCCCACCCCCCACAGCCTACCACGGTTCACATCTGTCCCTTCATCCTGGTGATCATTCTTCATCCCAGAACTGTTAAGAATTTTTAATATTTTTCTATTTCTGTGCCATTGTTCTAGTGGTTTCATCCATGTGGAATATCTTTACTTCTTACTGTTGAAATTTCTCCATCTTTTTTTTTTTTTAATTTTAAAATCTTTAATTCTTACATGCATTCCCAAACATGAACCCCCCTCCCACCTCCCTCCCCATAACATCTCTCTGGGTCATCCCCATGCACCAGCTCCAAGCATGCTGTATCCTGCATCAGACATAGACTGGTGATTCAATTCTTACATGATAGTATACATGTTAGAATGTCATTCTCCCAAATCATCCCACCCTCTCCCTCTCCCTCATCCCAAGTGTCACCTCCTATAGAAAGCTTCCCCATCTCTGCCATTTAAATGACTTCTCCCCGTCCCTGCTCTTTTGGTAGATAGTTTTACTGCTTACAGATTTTATACTTAATTGTGTACTGCTGCTGCTGCTAAGTCGCTTCAGTCGTGTCCGACTCTGTGTGACCCCATAGACGGCTAGTAGATTATATAAACGAAAATGGCTGAGAAGAAGAGGTTTAAGCACTGAGACTGGGTCAGCCATTCAGCAGTGTCCATCAGAATGTTGGTTTTTTGCACTAGACTGTTTCTTGAGGTCAAAGATGACCCCTAAGATTCCACAAAGGAATTACAAAGAAAGAAAGAAAATCATCATATTACTATGTTGGAAAGGAAGATAATTTCAAGAAAGTAGACAAGGGAATTGGTGTCAGATATTTCTGAAAAGTCAAGGAAAGCAATGAATGAAATCAACTTGAACAGGTAAGGGCTTAATTAATTTGGAAAATGTAATTTTCCAAACATTATCATGCTTATATAATATGTACATATACTCCTATATTTCTGTCTATGTACAGATGTAGGAGGGAATAAATAGTGGAAATATGAAACTAGCAGTGTGATACTAGTCATCCCAAGTGCAAATAGAAGCTATGAGACATGGTAACTGGTGGTGGGAGGTTGAGATTTATGTCATGAGAAAGAAATTTGTGAGATTTTTTTAAAAGCCTGTTTTTGTTAAAGGACAAAGGGAAGTGATTCATTTAAGAGGGAAATATTAAAAGTTCTAGGGAAGAATTATTTGAGCAGGAACTTTTTTTACTCTACTCAAAACTACTCTATAATTAATCAGTGTAGCCTCCTAATTCTCATAATTCTAGAATATGGAAATTAAAAACACCCAAACTCCAGCTTAACCTTTTTGCAATGTAGCATTTTTCCAGTATGTAGGTAGATGCATGTATCTGAATTGTAACAGCAATTGTCTGTTCACTGCTCCATTCTTAGGAACATCCCCACTGGCTCAATACACAACTGAGTTGGCAACGTTGAGGTTCTCCCTTCAAACGCCTAAACCTATGCAAGGTGGCCAGGTTCCCCAGCCTGTTAGCAGAAGCTTCTACGTGTCAGGGATGCTGGGGAGCAGTTTTTCTGCCTGTGGGATGCGAAGGACAGGTGTCCACAATGGGTGGCGTGCTCACTGGGAGTCGTCTCCAGATGAAGGGCCTTTTCTTTCCCTCCGACTCTGCGGACTCCCAATCTCTTCCTCCAGTTCTTTCCCTCTAGTCACCATTATGGCCTTTCCCCAGCCCCAAGCCCTCAAGCTTCTCACTGATAATATAAAAACTGACCCAAGAATCCTCCTTTAGCATTCAAGTCAGTGGTAACTTTTAATCTTTTTTTCAGCATTGATATGGGCTGAAGGGGTAGGGGGAGAACCCTCATAAGACACAGAGAACAGATTGCTGGTTGCCAGAGTTGGGGGTAGGGTGAGTGAAATGAGCGAAGGGGGTCAAAATGTACACATGTGCAGTTACAGCGTGAATATGTCAGGGGGATGAAGTGCAACACTGTGACCATAGTTATTAATACTACTGTTTGCCTGGGCTTCCCTTGTGGCTCAGCTGGTAAAGAATCTGCCTGAAATGTGGGGGACCTGGATTCAATCCCTGGGTTGGGAAGATCCTCTGGAGAAGGAAAGGCTACCCACTCCAGCATTCTGGCCTGGAGAATTCCATGGACTGTATAGGCCATGGGGTCGCAAAGAGTTGGACATGCTGAATGATTTTCACTTTCTTTCACTTTCACTGTTTGCGTAGCTGAAAGTAGCTAGGAGAATGGCCCTTCAAAGTTCTCATCACAAGGGAAAATGTTATTCACAGATGCAAACTGAACTTACAGTGATCACTTTGCAATATATACAATATCATATCATAACTAATATTATACATCTGAAATCAATGTTATGTTGTTGATTTCAATAATTTTGAAAAGAACCCTCAAGAGCAAAATGGGGAAGGAAAATACACTGAAAACGGATTAATGACTTGAAGCATAATTTTGGCATGTCATCAAATAGATTAATAATAATACTACACTAACTGAGTTCTATTGGTCTTATATATAAGACTCAAATAACCATCACAGCAAACCAACAAGAGAAGTGCAATTATTTTTGCTATTTTACAGATAAGAAAACTTAGGCATAGAGAAGTTATTTGCCCAAGGATGTTCAGCTAAGAAATGTGAGAACTGGAATTTTGAGTCTAGAAATCCTAGTTCCACAGTCTATACTCTTAATCATCACACCATACTTCAAGAATATATTTTTAGTTTTGCTGAAATACTGTTTCTCCTAACACAGTACTTTTGGATTATATTTCAAAATACATATATAATTTTATATTATGACCTTGTAGACAAAGAGCATTTCATACAAGTCAGTCAATTAAAAATCAAGATTTTTGGTTTATATATTGGTCCAGCTACAGAAGTACACAGTATAATTGTTGCTGTCAAGTGAACATAATCATAGAAAATATTTTCTGTAAGATTCTGAGTGGAACAATATTAGTACATTACTCTGATTTACATTAATGATTTATAAAACCACATGTAACTTGCTGTGGAAATGTGTACTGGGTTTAGATATATGGAGAAATGTGGGAACCAACAAAATATATTTGTCTTAGTTGTATGACTTCAATTTAGCTTTTAAGTAAGTGCTTTCCACATTGCTTGAGCAATTAGAAAAATTCTCTCTAGATATATAACATGGTTCTGTCTTATGGGTTCTCAGGTAGGTAATTATAGGTAACCTCCCTACACATACTATAAATATTTTCAGCATCCAAGTGAAGCCTTCCCGAGAAAATCATTTATGGATACAAGTAGAAGAGTTCCCAGGGAAATATTAAAAACTGGCAATTATCTCTCGGTTTCCCAAAGAATTTCTATATAACATTCCCTTTAATGTTGGCAGAACCTGAAACAGTAGTTCTCAATCTTGTTTGCTCATTGAGAGCAGTTAATTGTCTTTAAAATGACACTCCCAGAGATTTTGACTCATTACTTGGGATGCAGGAAGGGGGACTTAGAGTCTGTATGTTAAATAAGCCCCTCTGGGAATTCTGATGCACACGATCCGCCCACCACAGCCTGAGAAACGCAGATCAAAGATGTCAGAGAGCCATATGGCTGTGTCCTGACATGGATCCTGTGTGCAGGGAGAACCTAGACAGCCAGCCATGTGCCTGGTTCTGCCTACTCTGCAGACCAGCCATTGACTGATGGGCAAGTTTGTGAGGACATAGTCGAGGGACCTCTCGCAACCGCTGCTGAGGGATTCAATGAAGGGATTTTGGAAACCAGTACAAGGATTAGTTAAGAAGGACTGAATCTGAAATATGGAATGAACTCACCGCTTGCCTTTTATTCAATAGTTAATGTAGGAATACATGTTTACAGTAGATGTTTAGGAGCTATGCTTAATATCTAATCCCTCCTCATTCAAGAATTAATGGAAATTGTATCCAGGTGAGTTTGGGGGCACATTTTTGTCTTGTTATGCATAAATCTTTCTCTTTCTTTGTCTTACTTTCATGGAATCTGCTGATTCCCATCTTGTCTCATAGGTGGTAAAGCTGATTCTGCTGATTGCTAATGTAAAAATACTTTTCAACTATCTCAATCAATCATTAAGGTTTTCCACAACTATGGATCTGTAACTCTGGATATTCATATTTTTCTTAACTACTGCACAGGTCTGTGTAGAATGAAAATGTGCTTGTTTTCCAGTTTGGTGAACATGTTAGCCATCTCCAGTGTGACTGCCTGGGAACAGGTATCATCTTTGCTATGACAAAGTGAAGAAGAGATAGCTTTGCCATTTTAGAGGAAAAGAAAGGCTGCTAAATGGAGTGATGTCTGAGTTTCCATCAATGGGCAGAAAGCTTTTACTTTAGGACGTTTCACATAATTCAGTGCCCAACTGGATGCTGCCATTTAAACATACTATAGCCTCCTCCTAGGGGTTTCATCAGCTGAGTTAATGTTACCATGTTGCTTCTTTTATGACACGGAACTGCATTCAGACCTGCCTCTTGGGGATGCTGTTTGTGATGCAAAATATGTTTATAGTATTGTGGGAAATTTTGGGATTTTATAGATTAGATTTTTTAGGTGGGAGTACACCATCTTTTAGGCTAAGTTTTCAACATACCAATACCTGTAGAGAGACAGTGACAATTTTTCAAACACATAATTCTCTAGGAAAATAAATGAATCATGGGATGAAATCTTATATCCTTCCCTGTATAGTTTTTAATTTTAAAAATTCTTACTACAGAAATAGTGCTGAAAGGAAGAGTCAGACAGTTACCCTTGTGCTTCTGCAACAGGCACCTCATGTGTCAAAATGCCAGGTAAATGGTGTCCAGAGAAGGACCCTTACAGAACCTGCATGACAGGAACTGCAGCCTGTGTGACAGGGCACAGAGTCAGAAATCCTGCCCCCAAAGCCTGAGAGGCTCCTGCTGCCAATCAGGAAGAATTTCCAGAGTTCTCCCCCTCTCCTCAGGGGGAGACAACTGCTATCCTAAGCACAAAGAAAGCAAAATAAAATCTGGCTTTCCCATGGATTTTCTATGTTTTTTAACAAATGACCAAAAAAAAAAGAAGAAGAGGAGGAGCTTCTCAAGTTCTACCCAGTGTCCATTTTTGAGCTATCCAATAATTCTCAAGATTCTAAAGCTTTTGTCCTGCCCACTTGGCTAAAATCTGGGGAGTGAGTTTTCACTTTTTTCCTCAAAATTTTTTGGCCAGATAGAATTCTCAGAAGCAACCGGTATTTTTATATTTTCAACAGTTACTTTCAATACAAAGAAAAGATTCCATTTGATTAAACTAAAGTCAAAGTTGAAATTTTTTCAAAAAAAAAAAGAAGTTTGAAAGTTCAGTGGGGATATTGGTTCATTAATTCTGACAAGTACCACAGTAATGTAAGACAGTAACACAAGGGAAAACCGGGTGTGGATATGAAGGGACTCTGTGCTGTCCTTGCAATTTTTCGTAAATCTAAAACTATTTTAACGAAATATATCTTTCTGAACAAACCTCAGTGGGTACAAAGTGCAAAGATAAGAGAGGCATGAATTGTGAGACTTTAGAGATTATCTGGTGGTGGAATGGCTGTTAAGTTGCGTCTGACTCTTGAAACCCCGTGGACTGCAGCCCACCATGCTCTTCTGTCCATGGGATTCTGCAAGAATACTGGAGTGGGTAGCCATTTCCTTCTCTGGGGGATCTTCCCAACCCAGGGATCGAGCCTGGATTCTCCTGCATTGCAGTTGGATTTTTTTTACTGACTAAACCACCAGGGAAGCCCTGATTATCTAGTCCAACCAACTGCTGAACATTGAAATCTTTTCATCAACATCAACTATATAATTCATTCAGGCTAAATACAATTCAATTGCATTTTAATCAGAAATACCTCAAAGCCAAGACAACTTAATAAGGATATTTTTGGAGCCCCTTTAAAGAAGGTTCTTCCCTTTATAGAGTCTAAAGTTGTCTCTCTACAGCGTCCACTTTGGCACTTCCCTTGGGGTCCTCGTAGGCCACCACATCAAGGGCCAGGGTCCCCCTATCTCATACTATCTCATACTTTCAGCTCACTGCTTGTCAAATATGAAAGTAATCTAACCCCTTATGCTAGTTCTCTAGCTACTATATAAAAACACCACAGACTCAGTAGCTGGAATGGTAGTAATGTATTTTCTCATAGCTCTGGAGGTTGAGGTTCAGGATCAAGGTGTTGGTAGGTTTGAGGCCTTGGCTTGCTGAGGCCACCTTCTCGCTGTGCCCTCACATAGCCTTTTCTCTTTGTGCTGACCCCTGGAATCTCTTCTTAAAAGGGCATCTGTTCTATTGGCTTAGGAACTCCACATTCATTAGCTCTTTAAAGATTCGTTTCCAAACACAGTCACATTGGGGGTTAGAGGTTTACCATAAAAATGTGGGGGGAACACCATTCAGTCCTTAATACTCCATTTAAATATTAAAGCCCTTCAAATGCTGTCAAGTGTCAGTGAGATATCACAGTATACTGCATAGGAGTGTGAACCGGGGTAGTCCACCGGAGTTCAAACCCCAACTCAGGCACTAGTTAACACCATGGCAACCTTGGGAAGCCATTTAACCTCATAGAGTCTTCGCTGCCTCATGTGGAAAATGAGGGTAATAATTGTTGGTATTGTGAGGCTTTCATTCATAATTCACGTAAAGCATGTAACACAGTATCTCGAACATGATAGGAATCTAATTAACAACAACGATAACTCCTCTTGATTCTCCTCTGAACTACAAAATCCTTACTTCCTATCTAGTGTGGTTTCAGCCCCCTCAACCTAAATTGTGTGTTCTTCAAGTGATCCCCTAGTCATGTTCCTGTACATGAGTTAGACAAAGCGTATCACTTCCATGGGGCTAAAAACAATATCCTAATCTCTAGGACCTAAGAGCCCATTTACTCTCTTGGCACTCAGATCACAATATGTTCTTATTAAGTTATCCAGTAAAACCCTTGAGTTTTGTAAACCCCTAAGTCCATTTCTTTGAGGATTTCTGAGAAACCCATTTTCATTCTCATTTTGGAAGGTCAGTTCCCTAAAACAAAGCCATAATTACATACTTATTTATATTAAATTTTACCTTGTCAGCATCTTCATCATCATCTCATCATTATCTTTGTGTTTGCAAGTCATCTCACTTATAAATAATATGTTTAAGATTTTACTCTAGACCCATTCAAGTTTATTGATTTGTGTAGAGGAACAGCTTTGCCCTGGCAACCTTGCAAGAACTGGTATAAACAAAGCCTGAACTGTAGATTATCTGAGTCCTGGCTGAACGCCATCCTGGAATGGAGAAAATTTTGGATGCCTCTAATGAGCTGTTATGAAGCCATCTCCCACTTACCTCCCTACCTCCCTGAAAGGTTACTATGAGATTCTCACCATCTCATGAAGCACAGGCAACTTAGCAATGGAGTACCCTAGAGATGGATTCATTGCCCCTTCCTGTTGGTGCAGGGGCCAAAGACTTTGGCACCAGTCCCTTGGCTTACTCAGCTCCCCACTGTCTGTAAGTAATAGATGGTCTAATCCTAAAAATGCCTCATTGTATCTGGACTGGTTGATCAGTCACGTCTTGGCTTTTCCTTGTCTTCTGAGTGTGGGTAAGCTTGACAATGTGTGGAAGATCTCGTTTAAAAAAAAATCAGAAATAAACTTACCCAACTCTGATTCTTCCTGAATTTTCTATTTCTCAGAATTCCTCAAACAGCAGTTTGACGGGTTCACTCACAATTTATTTTAGTTGCCTGCATTGCAAGTCACTGTGGCCAGGAAGTTATAATTTATAGCAGCTGATTGTTGCTCCTTGCCTTATCTTTTCATCCTTTTGAACTTAATTTCATACCATATAGACTTTTTTGCATATGCAAACTTCACTCACCATTATACCACCAGACAAAAGGAAGAAAGGAAAATTTATAGGTTAAAAACTGCACTCAAAATAACGTGTTATGACAAACTTTTCTTATATTTGAGGTATTGTAAGGATTCTACCAATCCAGATGTGAGTCTAATAAGAATTATTTTTCTCTTTCTCATGATATCAGAAAGAAAATATTATAACTCTAAGCTAATTATTCTGCATATCATTTCTGATTGAGTAAGGCTTACTCATAGTACTTGAATAGTAAAACTTTAGTAAAGAAAGGTATGATGATACAGATGCCTAAAAAAAGAATGAAAGAAAGCAAGCTATAATGGAGGTAAATAAGTTAACTCTCAGTTAACAACTACAGCCCTTAATAGTGACTTTTCACACTTCATAGAGCAACTCTCTACCTTTGAGGTCATGTTCCTATCTCCCTCTCTGTGCCGTCTGAATGCACCCAGGTTTAAAATTTTCCATGTGATTCCATGAAAATTTCATGCATTCCAAAAACTGTATAGAAATAACATTTGTATTATTTTTTGATAATGCAGGATCATTGTCATTTCCCTCTAAAACTGAATATTATTATTATTTTTACTGAAATAACCATTTGGGGAAATTACAGTAAAATTATGAATATCCTTTCTCCATTAAAATATTAACTCCCTATGAGGATGAGAGATTTATTTTATAATACTTTGTGTCCCCTAATAGGACCAACTGGATGCTTGCATATTTTACTTACCCAATTAATACCGGTTGAATTGAATTTAGGATACTTACACTGAGGCCCTATTCCATTAACGCATATAAACTGGAAGTTTGCAATATATTTCAAATGAAAAGAAACTGCAACCCCATGGACTGCAGCATGCCAGGTTTCCCTATCCATCACCAACTCCTGAAGCTTCCTCAAACTCATATCCATAGAGTCAGTGATGCCATCCAACCATCTCATCGTCTGTTGTTCGTTCTCCTCTTGCCCTCAATCTTTCCAAGGATCAGGGTCTTTTCAAAAGAGTCAGTTCTTTGCATCAGGTGGCCAAAATTTCGGAGTTTCAGCTTCAGCATCAGTCTTCCTAAAGAATATTCAGGACTGATTTCCTTTAGGATGGACTGGTTGGATCTCCTTGCAATCCAAAGGACATCAAGAGTCTTCTCCAACACCACAGTTCAAAAGGATCAATTCTTCAGCACTCAGCTTTCTTTATAATCCAACTCTCATATCCATAAATGACTACTGGAAAAACCATAGCACTGACTAGATGGACCTTTGTTAGCAAAGTAATGTCTCTGCTTTTTAATACGCTGTCTAGGTTGGTCATAACTTTCCTTCCAAGGAGTAAGCGTCTTTTAATTTCACGGCTGCAGTCACCATCTGCAGTGGTTTTGGAGCCCCAAAAATAAAACTCTCACTCTTTCCATTGTTTCCCCCTCTATTTGCCATGAATTGATAGGACCAGATGCCAGGATATTAGTTTTCTGAATGTTGAGTTTTAAGTCAAATTTTCACTCTCCTCTTCCACTTTCATCAAGAAGCTCTTTAGTTCTTCTTCACTTTCTGCCGTAACGGTGGTATCATCTGTGTATCTGAGGTTATTGATATTTCTCCCAGAAATTTTGATTCCAGCTTGTGCTTCATCCAGCCTGGCATTTCACATGATATACACTGCATATAAGTTAAATAAGCAAGGTGACAATATACAACCTTGTCATACTCCTTTCCCGATTTGGAACCAGTCTGTTGTTCCACATCTGATTCTAACTGTTGCCTCTTACCTGCATACAGATTTCTCAGGAGGCAGGTCAGGTGGTCTGGTATTCCCATCTCTTAAGAATTTTCCAGTTTGTTGTGATCTACACAAAGCCTTTGGCAAAGTCAATAAAGCAGTAGATGTTTTTCTGGAATATCTTGCTTTTTTGATGATCCAACAGATGTTGACAATTTTATCTCTGGTTCCTCTGCCTTTTCTAAATCCAGCTTAGACATCTGGAAGTTCATGTTTCACATACTTGAAGTCTGGCTTGGGGGATTTTGAGCATTACTTTTCTAGTGTGCGAGATGTGTGCAATTGTGTGGTAGTTTGAACATTCTTTAGCATTGCCATTCTTTGGGACTGAAATGAAAGCTGGCCTTTTCCAGTCCTGTGACCATGGCCAAGTTTTCCAAATTTGCTGGCTTACTGAGTGCAGCACTTCCACAGCATCATCTTTTAGGATTTGAAATAGCTCCACTGGAATTCCATCACCTCCACTAGCTTTGTTCATAGTGATGGAATTCCAGGCCCACTTGACTTCATATTCCAGGATGTCTGGCTCTAGGTGAGTGACCACACCACTGTGGTTATCTGGGTCATGAAGATCTATTTTGTATAGCTCTTCTGTGTATTCTTGCCACCTCTTATTAATGTCTTCTGCTTCTGTTATGTCCATACCATTTCTGTCCTTTATTGTTCCTATCTTTGCATGGAATATTCCCTTGGTATCTCTAATTTTCTTGAAGAGATCTTTAGTATTTCCCATTTTATCGTTTTCCTCTATTCCTTTGCACTGATCACTGAGGAAGTCTTTCTTATTTCTCCTTGATATTCTTTGGAACTCTGCATTCAAATAGGTATATCTTTCCTTTCCTCCTTTGCCTTTCACATCTCTTCTTTTCACAGCTATTTGTAAGGCACCTTCAGATAACCATTTTGCCTTTTTGCATTTCTTTTTCTTGGGGATGGTCTTGATCACTGTCTCCTGTACAATGTCAAGAACCTCCTCCATCAATAGTTCTTCAGTCACTCTATCAGATCTAATCCCTTGAATCTATTTGTCACTGTATAATCCACTATATGAAGACCTACAAGACCTTCTAAACTAACACCCAAAAAAGATGTCCTTTTCATTATAGGCAACTAGAATGCAAAAGTAAGAAGTCAAGAGATACCTGGAATAACAGGCAAATTTGGCCTTGGAGTACACAATAAATCAGGGCAAAGGTTAATAGAGTTTTGCCAAGAGAATGCACTGGTCATAGCAAACACCCTCTTCCAACAACACAAGAGAAGACTCAACACATGGACATCACTAGATGGTCAATACTGAAATCAGATTGATTATATCTTTGCAGCCAAAGATAGAGACGCTCTATTCAGTCAGCAAAAACAAGACTGGGAGCTGACTGTGGGTTAGATCATGAACTCCTTATTGCAAAATTCAGGCTTAAATTGAAGAAAGTAGGGAAAACCACTAGTCCTTCCAGGTATGACCTAAATCAAATCCTTTATGACTATACAGTAGAAGTGTGAATTAATAAGTACAAGAATTACAATTACAAACTGCAAGAACACATCATGAATTTCTTTACAAATTTACTATAGCTACTCAAATGGGTTACGGAGTTGGGCAAAGAGGCCATGGACACATAGCTAGTCTAATTTCCCAATTTTTGTAGTCAAAGATGCAAACTTAAGGGAAGAAAAATACTAACCTGAAGAAGAACAAATGTGCCCAGCTTGACTGTTGGCACCATGTTGGAGCATAAGCTAAGCAACTCTAACAGAGAAGCAAACACAATGGCTTCAACAAGACAGAAGATCCCAGCTCCGTCATACAGCAGTTCAGGTGGCACGTGGTCCAGGGTAGGTAGGAATCTCTGTTCCACAAGGTAATATGGTGATTCCAGGTCCTTTTGTCTTGGTGTTTTCCCATTCCTGGGATGGTCCTAATCTTAATACTCAGAAGTGGTTTAACACTTATATTACTGAGAGAGTCAATTCCTAGGCAGGTTGATAAGAAGTCCTGGATCCCTGAGGAGATGAAAGGGGTCCAGGGCCCTGGAAAAGGAGAAAGGAGTCCAAGGCTCTAGAGGAGGAGAAAAAGACATTTTTTTTTTCTACATTGCTTGGTTTTAGTCAATATAACAATATATCTTGCTCGAGGATATATTTCTCCTTAACAAGACGCTTCTGACTAATCGTATTATCTTAAAACTTGTATACTGTGGGAATGGGTCTGGTAAGACCTCTCTGTTGTTAGTTCTAATCTTGTTAATTTAAGATGCATGTTGTGGGAGTGGGTCTGGTAAAAGTATATAATGCCTTGATAAGACTAACAAGTGGGGCCACTCTCTGTCTCCCTTCTGATGTCTCTGTCAGAAACTTTCTCTGTCCCTTTTTCACTTTAATAAAACTCTGCTACACAAAAGCTCTTGAGTGATCAAGCTGGTCCCTGGTCACAAAGCTAAATCTTCGGAGATTACAAATCCAACATCTTTCACCGTAAGCTATCATTACTCTGGGTTTTCCAGGGAAAGAGAACCAATATGATATAGATATACAGATATACATCCATGACGATGACTTTGTACCTCTCTAAGGTAGAGAGAGAGAATTTTGTTATGAAGAATTGGTACACGTGGCTGTGGAAGATGAGAAGTCCCCAAATCTGAAGATATTTACTGCATGTGCATGTCCTTTGAACATTATCTGGGTTCACTCTGCACCCTAAAAGTCACATCCACGATTTTTCCATACACGCTTCCTTGTATTGAGCCACAGGTTAAGTAACTGGGCAATTGGAGAGTGCAAAATCTGATTCTTGGCTGAATTTGCTCCTGGTTCTGGTTTCAATTGTTCTTGGATGATTGTGTCCATACTAGTGGCAGCAGTGTAAATGGTGGGTTTTCAATATTATGATCGGTTCATTAAGAGAATTCTATTGGGTATGAGATGTCAGGGATGAATATGATAAGAAATGTAGAATCTGGGACACTTATTAGCATTTTTAATGTTTATGTTTGTTTTGTATCTAACCTCTGAGCCACCAGGGAAGCCCTTTAAAGATTCTACTTGCTTTAAAATTCATACAAAAATTCTAGTCTTGTAGGAGTCCAATATTGTCAAAATCTGTGAAAATATAATTTCTAAAACTAAAGATGAAAAGAAACCAAATCTCTCACAGACTTTCTTTGATTTCTCTAAATGAATGGATAATTTCAAATATGTCCCCTTAGGGTCTTTAAATAAAACTAAAGAAAGGAGAGAAAAGAAATTTATATCAATTCAAATTAGTCAAATTTATCCAGAAAAGTATGTTTCTAAAAGCATAGAAATTAATGAGTCCCCCAAATATAACCAAGTTCAGCCTTTAAAAAATATGAAAGTCAATGACATTATTATATTATTATAATCCCCATGGACAACAGAAAAAAGAAGTTTTGCTAAATTCAGAAGAGAATAGCAAAATTACATAGATCCTCAACAGTTATGCTTCCATGACCAGTTAAATGGTACTTCATTGTATGCTTTTGTCTCATTAATAAAAACATTCTTGTTAATTACTGAGACTTCCATTTCTACTGTAAGATCTATAGCTTTATCACAATTAGCTCCTCTGATTTTCAAAAGAATTGATAAAATGTTTGCTTATGAATAGTAAATGTATTTTGAGCAGTTTGATATACCTTGGAGAAAATTTTCAAGACACTTAATAATTTCTCTTAAAGTCTAATGGAATGAGGTCTTCCCTTCTACCTACACTAGAGTAACTGGGATCAGACTCATCTACCATAATAAAGAACTAGAAAAAGGGATAAAATATTTGAAACAACTGTTTTTGGACATTAGAGAACATAAAGCATAAAACTATGACTTCCCCCAAAAAACAATCAAAATGAGCAATATAGTCACCCCAGCTTTCTGCCTGGAGGCACTTTATAGACCACACTGGAAGAGAGAACCCAAGAATAGCTCAGAAGTGTCACTGTGTTCATGAAAGGAAGATGGGAATTCAGAGAGGCTCATGTGGTTCTTTCTCTGGAAAGAACCATACAGGAGGCTGTTACACAAAGAAAGAGCTTCAGGAATCTGCATAGGAGTCTTCTGCAGACCCTAATGCACCTAGGTTGAAATTCACGAAATCGGGAAAGAACTGAGAATTTATCACCTCTTGTGTAGGACTGAGAGATGTCTGAGTTTAGCCTGCCAGTGTAGACAGGCCACTGTGTCCACTGAGAGCACTGCCCACTGAGAGCGGAGGCCTGAGAAGTGTCACTGCTGAGTGGTAGAGGTGAAATAGCCTTACAGTGAAGAGCACACTAGACAAGCCCTCACAAACAACCATCTGGAGAAGTGAACAAACCTACAAGACGTAGCTGTCTTCCAGGAAAAAGGAATGCTCCTCAAGACAAAAGCATCAAACACTCGAAGCAAAGAATCACAATGCACAACCTTCAGGTAAAATTAATAAACTGAGAAGCTGAAAAATGTGCTTCAAAAACTGGGAAAAAAGTCAGCCAATAGAAAAAAAATCACTGGAGATGACTCACAGGATGGAATTACAGAGACTTAAAAGAGTTATTATAAATATAATTAATAGTGTAAAGAAAACCATACACATAATGAAAAAATACAAAGAAGGCTCAAATTAAATTCTGGAGACAAAATATACAGTATCTAAAATAAATAATCCCTGGATGAGTTTAAGAGAGATTAGAAACTCTAGAAGAAAAAATCAGTGAACTTGAAGATAAAGCAATAGGAAATATCCAAACTGAAGAAGAGAGAGAAAAATAGACAAAAAACAAAACAAAACACAGAACTCCGAGGATTTGGGGGCAGTTGTGGGCTAACTCATATGCAGGACAAAGAAAAATATTCAAAAGAATAAGGCTACAGATTTTATTAGTTTTATGAAGACAATAATTGCACAAATCCAACAAATATATACATAACAAAAACCACACCAAACATATAATAAAATTTCTGAAAACCAATGACAGAAGAAAATCATAAAAGTAATCAGAAATAAAAACACAAATATTTTATAACAAATTAATTCAAAGAACATACCAGTCTTAAGTGTGTATGCACCTAATTACAAAGTTTCAAATACATGAACAACAAAATGACAGAAAGGAAAAAATTAGACAAATCCAAAATCATGGTTAAAGAGTTCAATACCCCTCTCTCAGCAAGTGATAGAACAACCAGACAGAAATCAGGAATATAGTCCTCTCAAATACCACCAGTCTAACTAACCTAGTTTACATTTATAGAATACTCGATCCAACAGCAGTAGAATGTACATTCTTTACACATGTTCATTAAATATTCAACAAGACATATCATATGCTGAGTATAAAATAAGTCAAATTTGAAAGGACTTAAGATATACAAAGTGTGTTCTCTGATGATAAAGGAATTAAATTAGGAATATAGTAAAGATACCTGGAAAATCTCCCAACACACTTCTCTGGAACACATGGTCAAAACAGAAATGATGAGAAAAAAATTTTTTTAATATTTTTAAACAACCAAAAATGAAAGAAAACAGAAAAATTGTGAGGTACAAGCTAAAATAGAATTTAGAAGAAACTGTAGCTCTAAATGCTTAGGAAAAAAAAAATATCAATGAACAAAACTTCCACCTTAAGAACAGAAAGGAATAGTCTCAACTTGATAAAGGACACTATAAAAACTGTATACCTAACATAATTAATGTTGAAAAACTAAATGCTTTTCCTCTATATTAGAAATGAGGCAAGAGAAAGTAAACACATACACATTAGAGTTAAAACTGTATTTGTAGGCCACATGATCATGTATATAGAAGATCTTAAGGAAGTTGCTATAATTTTTAAGCAAATTTAGCAAGTTTTCAGGAACATACATATAACTACATACATACAATTTTTCTATATACCATCAATGAATGGTTAGAAAGCATTCTTTCTTTCCTCTTAACACTGTTTTGCTTTGTTCCACTGCCAATTCTCAACTGTTAATTTGTTATCCAGACTTTACATGCACTATATGCAAAACAAAACCCTCAGTTAATTATCACTCAGGAAGAGTCTCACACCACTGTAGTAGGTTACAAAAATGGCCACAAATTCTTCCCATCTTTTTATTTATTTTTAATGGAAGGATAATTGCTTTGCAATATTAACTCATCTTGTATGCACACTCTTGTGAAACATGACGATGCTGTAGCTCTTTGCAACAGGAGAGGGAGTCTATTTTTGTCCCCTTAAATTTAGGCTCAGCCATATGACTTACTTTGGTGGATGGGACATTAGTAAATTGATCAAAAGGAATCAAAACCACGTCTGCATTGGAGGTTACTTTCTCTTAATGCTCTTTGAACCACACTATGAAGATCCAAAGTTAGTCTACTAATAGGAAAGAACATATGGTCAAACAGAACACCCCAACTGGGGACTTCCTGCACCATCCAGCCACACACAGAGCTGCCAGCTGACTATAGAGATAAGCCAAACTGTCTCAAAAGAAAAGAAATGCCCACCCAACCCACAGAATTGTGAAAAAAATTAATGCCTGTTAAGCCACTATGTTCTGGCGTGGTTTATTACACAGTAATAGCTACCTGATACATGTTACTTGTGTTTTCATTTCAGAAGTAAAAACAAATTGCAAGGCCACAACTGACTTCAATTACCAGCATATCCAGCATGTTTGGGAAGCAAGATCCTAATGGATAGCAAGGATGACGCCTCAAGGGTTGGGTGTAAGCCCTTTATTCTTTGGAGATGCAGATGTTAGAAGCAAATATTATATGATATCCAAAAGAAAGTGAAGGTGAAGTCATGTCCAACTCTGTGACAACATGGACTGTAGCTCACCAGGCTTGTCCGACCATGGGGTTTTCCAGGCAAGAATACTGGAGTGGGTTGCCATTTCCTTCTCCAGGGGATCTTCCCCACCCAGGGATCAAACCCAGGTCTCCCTCATTGCAGGCAGGTAGCTCCCTCTGAGCCACCAGGGAAGCCCAATGATGTCTAAGTTTGATATAAAAATAGTTTTCATAAAATGGGCAGTAGGGATGAGGGGGTACAAAAAGGAAAAAAGTCAGCGAAGAATAATGATAACTGATTTTGAGGGCTGGTTCAAGAGCAGACTCATCTGCTTGGGCTGCAATAACAGAACACTACAGACCGGCAGATTTAGCAAACAGATGTCTTCTTACAATTCTGGAGGCTGGAAGTCTGAGGTCAGGGTGCAGCATGATTGCTCTCTGGAAAGAGCTCTTCCTGGTTTGTAAGTGACCAACTTCTCACTGTGTCCTCACATGAATTTCCTTAGATTGTGCGCAGGGGGTCGGGGGAAGAGAAAGAGGATTTTGAGAGAGAGAGGGACTGAGAGAGTAAGGGAGGGAGGGGATTGCTCTTTCTCTTCATCTAAGGTCCTAAGATATTAGTCCTATGACCTCACTTAACCTTAGTTACCTCTTAGAAATCCTATTTTCATATACAGTCACATTGGAGTTAGTCTTCAACGTATGAATTTTGCCAGGCAGGGGAAGAGGGGACACAATTCAGTCCATCATAAAGGGGAATTCATGCTATTATTTCTAATTCTTTACGTGTTTGGAAACTTTCATAAAATTTAAAAGATATAACTGTATTTTGTCCCCTATTGTTTGTTTACACTGTTTGGTGAGAGACAAAACTATTTCCTGAGAGAAAACTCTAGAAGGTTCTACAGTCCCTTCAAACCATTAACAACTTTTTATTAAGTAGCCAGAAAGTCCAGTTCAAGATAATAAAGCTGTGAATTTGCTTTAGTGTCTAATCTTCTACTCTCTTTTAGGCTGCTGTAACTACAATAGTTCCAAACCAGCAATAGGAAAGGCATGGGAGACCAGTTTCTCTATTTCTGCACCTTATCCTCCCCATCTACCTAAAGGTTGCTTTAGCTTCTATCAGAAATGACACGTCAGGGAAAGGGACAAGAGAAATTTTAATTGGAACTGTCATATGCTGGCCTTAAGTTGTCTGGGCCCATACTTTGTTACAGTTTTGTTGATGTATAGATGCACACAGTCATTCGGAATTCCTTCTTAATAACAGGAAGTCAACGGTATACTCCAGACCACCTGCTGAGACTGCCTTGCTCCTACAGAGGGCACTACTGGATAAGTCTAATGAAAACCCCTTGCCAGATCTCTCTCCTGTGAGGTCCACATCTGGTCCACAGGAAATACTCAGCCAGGTCTCTCTCCTTTGAGGTCCCCATCTGGTCCATGGGAAATACTCAGCCATCCTTCTCCCCACTTTCTGAGCCTGCTGACTACCTCACAGCAGCAGAACTCTCTGAACTCTGTCACCAAAGCATCACTCTGTGCATTAGTTTCCTATTATCACAAATTTGTGATTTTACAATTCTGGAGGTCAGATGTCCAAAGTCAGTTTCACAGGGCTAAACTCAAGGTGCTGGCAGGGCTGTGATACTTCTGAAGTCGCTGAGGAAACAGACAACCAGTTTCTTGCCTTCTCCAGCTTCTGAAGGTTACCTGCCTTCCTTGGCTCGTCTCATACTACTTCCATCATCACACCTCCTTTGATCCTCCTGCCTCCCTGTCCAAAGGATCCTTTTAATTACACTGGGCTCACATGGCTTATCCAGAATAACTTCCCCATCTCAAGATCCTTAATCACACTTGCAAAGTCCTGTTTGCCATGTATAGTAACATGTTCACTGGGTCCAGGAATTAGCATGTAGACATCTTTAGGAGGTCCATTATTTTGCTGATGCATTCTGTCTACTATATTTCTGAGAGGTAGGGGTGAGTTGGATCCTAAAGTAGCCTTTCTAGGTTTCCTCATGGAAATCACTCCCACTAGGCTCAAGGTACAGGTGGCAGCACACTCCACTCCCTGTCCAAGGATGGTAACAAGTCCTCCAAAGGTCTCTTCTCCAGTCTCTTCACAAGCGCCTACCTGACCTTTTCTTTGATCCTTAGGTCTGTCAAATGGATACAGAGTTGTGGAACACATGTCTTTACAGTTCTTTAATAAGACTTACATGTGATGATTTCACTCCATTTATTATCCTAATTTATCAAACTGGCACCTTAGTTGAAACTGAGGCAGGGAGAGTTCCATTCTAATATCCTAAGAGTTCCATTCTAATATTCTATTTTGCTCAAGTAGTAACATGAAATTATAACCAGACCTTCAAGAATTTTAAATTCTTAAAGCATGTCTTATTTTGTGACAGAATAAACATATTTGATGAGTCAAAAGGAGCTTCAATATTCAAAGGTGAATATTAAATGAACAACATTTAACAGAATGCAAAAATATTTTTAGGAGAGTATTTTTGCTTCTGAATAGCTTTTCAGTTATGATGTTCCTACTTGAATTAAGAACTATCACTCAACCAATCTTCTGTTCATATGAAAAATAATTTTAGCTGGAGAGCAAATCTCACCTGCAAAATATTAAATGTGCAACGTGACGATGGCACACTATTTTGCCTAAAGAAATGCATTTTTTCATTCTTAAACTTCTATTAGCATAATGGCTAAACTCATTTATAAAATCCACAAAATAATGGTGCCAAAAGTTACATTCACATTATTTTTAGGCATTTTTACTCAAATGATGAAAATGAATTAGTGTTTATCCAAAAATGCAATTGCAGCTTCAGCCTTTGCTTGTCAGATCTGGAGTATTTCTTCCAAACATTCCATCAAAAACAGATGTCTAACCTTTGAGAGTACACCAAAAAATGAGATGGAGGTTCTACTGATGTATTAGCTTGAACTCTTCTGAAATGTAAATAACAGAAATCAGCTATAACTTCATTTAGAGTCGGATACAGTTTAGCGACTGAAAAACAACAAAAACGGCAGTGGGAGGGACCCAGTGGTAGAGGAACTGGGCGATAGGATGGATGTCATGGAAATCACGGGTGTGTGTCTGACTCTCTACGGCCCCATGGACTGTAACCTGCTAGGCTCCTCTGCCCATGGAATTTTCTAGGCAAGAATACTGGAGCGGGTTGCTGTTGGCTACTCCAGGGGATCTTCCCCGCCCAGGAATCAGTTACTGCCTCTTGCACCTCCTGCACTGGCAGAATTCTTTACCACTAGCACCACCTGGGAAGTAGAGACTGCAACTAGATTTCAAGATATTTCTAAACCCAGGCACTCTAAAGCCTTTGAAACTTTCTCTCTCTCTCTCTCTTTTTTTTTTTTGGTCTTCATTCCCTCTGGTTTTCTGCATCGTTCTCTCTGGTAAAAGGGCTATACGACAGAATATACAACAGCCAAAGGATCGTAGGTCTTCAAATTATCAAGGGAGAAACTTATTTGTTCCAATTCCCAGGGAAGAGACTGCCTGCCCTGGCTGGGGCCACGTATCCATTTCTGAAATAATTAACTACAGGCAGATCCCACTGCATTAAGATGGTATCGATGAAATGGAGGGGTGCAATAAAGACAAAAACAGCAGGTCATTCCAAAAGTGTTCAGATAGAATGATGCTGAATACCTAAGTAAGAGACAGTTCACACCTGTGCACATAAAACCTATAGGTCACTGGGTGAGTGTTCTTCCATCTGCTGAAGTGGCATCCAGCAAGGCCATGTTTTCATGCTACCATCTCTTGTTGGGGAGAAGCAGAGAAGAATGCAAGAAGTAAAAATGTGAACAATAAAGCTATGTGGCTATCAACTTGCAGCCCAGGCCTGGACTGATAAACTCCCCTGCTCTCTGTCTCGAAATGTGGGTGGGATCTCTTCCTGCGGATGTAGCACATTGAAGGATTCAGCTTCGTGTAGTCATCTTGGCTGCAAATCCCATTCTCTCTAAGCACCAGGCCTTCTGTCCTATCCCTATATGAATGCCAAGTCCTTCAGTCAACAAAACCAGCCAAATCTTCCAGGCCTGTCATGGTATCAGGTTGCCAATTTAACCCTGAAAGCAGTAAAATGTATGGAAATCTCATGTAAAAACCACTTCAAACACAATTTGCATTCAATGTTAGGAACACTTAAGTTGTAACATAAAATCTATATACTTGACTCGAATCAGTCTTTTCAAGGTTCCTTTTGTTGTTGATTATAATTTATAAAGTTACAGGGTTTTCTTTAGCTTCTCATAAAGCTGCTATTTCAGGTAATATTCTATATAAGATGATCTAAATGTCTCCAGAAACATAGTTAGAATTGGTCTACAGCGAGATAGTCTCTTAGTGTCCTGCCTATACTGAGGAGACACCCATGCGATGTATCTTCAAACAGGAGTACATTCAGGCATCTTTAAACCACGGAATAACACCGCCCCCCACCCCGCGCCCAACGCCAGTAATTTCTAACAGCATGGAAGAAAAACTATCAAAATAAGGAATTACAAAATGTAAGCAGATAAGAGGATCCTAGGCAGGAGGGTTAAAAATAAAGGATTAAACTTTAAATAATAATTTCTCACTCTAAGTAGGGTAAATAGAGTAATATTTTCCTCAAAATAAACAAACAAAATAGAAAATGACATGAAGGCATTTATGTATAGTTTACAAGGTTTCGATGGATAATCTTTCGGTCTTCACAGTTTTCAAACAACGTTCCTGAGGAAACTTATAGCTCTAAGTGTACATTACAGAATTAACTCCATTTAAAAAAGCTAGAGCGAGAACAGCAATGTAAGCCCCCCTAAAACACGAAATAATGAATAAAAGACACGACAGGAGAAGGCAAGCACACAGCAGAGAAGATGGACAACACCAGAGCTGATTTCCCGAAAAAGTTAACACAAGTGGCAAAACCTCTAGGGACATGGATTTTTTTTTAATAGAGCAAACACAAAATAGCTTTATCAGATATGAAAGACGAAATTAGTACACACCTTAAAGGATGAGCAGATATTAGGAAGGACTTCACGATAAAAAATGTGTTAACTTAGGTGAAATGGACAGATTTCATTCCACTTTCCAAAGAAAATTATACAATTCCCTACAACTGAATGAAAAGATATAGAAAACCTTTAATAACTCAGTATCTTTCAGAAAATTTAATCTGTAATTAAAAAAAAACTACCCTTTAAAGAAAAACTGAGGCCCAGAAAACTTCACTTGAAAATTCTGCCAAATTAAGGTATGTAACTAATGAGAATCTTATAAAAATTCTTTCAGAGAACAGAGAATAACTAAAGTAGCACAATTCATCTTAAGGAGGCAGTATAATATTCATCTAAAACCCAATTACGATTAAAAGAAAATTATAGACTAATTTCTCTAATAAACACAGGTGCAAAAAATTAAAAATTATATATGGCAATAAAACTCAGTGATATATTGGAAAGATAATATTTTATGATCAAATGGTATTTATTCCAGAAATGCAGGGTTGGTTTAACATTCAAAATTCAGTCAAGGTTTTTGACTACAGTAACAGAATAAAGAGAAAACAATTTAAATATTTCAACACTTGAGAAAATCCAAATCTCATTCATGTTAAAATTTAGCTAGTGAGGGGTAAGAAAAAAATTTTAATATCATAAAAGTTATTTACAAAATACCTAAATCCAATGGCATATCAAAAGATGAAGCATTACAGGTCTATCAGTGTAAAAATCTGCAATAAAATACTAACAAAAAACCAACAGCACATAAAAATGAACATACACCACTGGCCAAGTACAATTTATTCCTGAAAAGAAAGGAGGATTCAATACATGAAAATCAATGTAATATATCACATTTATAAAATAAAGGGGAACAAAACAGGATCACCTCAACTGATGGAGGAAAAGCACTTGATAAAATTCAGTACCTTTTCTGAAAAAAAAACATCAACAGACTAGGAATAAAAGAAAACTATTTCAACATAACTAAATCCATATATGAAAAGCCCACAGATAGTATCATACTTGATTGTGAAAAACTGAAAGTTTCTCCTAGATCAGAAAAACTTTTATCTCCTCTTCACTTTCTTCCATAAGGGTGGTGTCATCTGATTATCTGAGGTTACTGATATTTCTCCTGGCTATCTTGATCGAGCTTGTGCTTCCTCCAGCCCAGCATTTTGCATGATGTACCCTGCATAGAGGTTAAATAAGCAGGGTGACAATATACAGCCTTGACGTACTCCTTTTCCTATTTGGAACCAGTCTGTTGTTCCATGTCCAGTTCTAACTGTTGCTTCCTGACCTGCATCCAGATTTCTGAGGAGACAGGTCAGGTGGTCTGGTATTCCAATCTCTTTCAGAATTTTCCACAGTTTGTTGTGATCCACAGTCAAAGGCTTTGGCATAGTCAATAAAGCAGAGGCAGATGTTTTTCTGGAACTCTCTTGCTTTTTCTATGACCCAACGGATATTGACAATTTGATCTCTGGTTCCTCTGCCTTTTCTAAATTCAGCTTGAACATCTGGAAGTTCACGGTTCATATACTGTTGAAGCCTGGCTTGGAGAATTTTGAGCATTACTTTGCTAGCTTGTGAGATGAGTGCAATTGTGTGGTGGTTTGAACATTCTTTGGCATTGCCTTTCTTTGGGATTGGAATGAAAACTGACCTTTCCCAGTCGTGCGGCCACTGCCAAGTTTTCCAAATTTGCTGGCATATTAAGTGCAGCATTTTAACAGCATCATCTTTTAGGATTTGAAAAAGCTCAACTGGAATTCCATCACCTCCACTAGCTTTGTTCATAGTAATGCTTCCTAAAGCCACTTAACTTCACATTCCAGGATGTCAGGCTCTAGGTGAGTGATCACAGCATCGTGTCTATCTGGGTCATGAAGATCTTTTTGGTATAGTTCTTCTGTGTATTGCCACCTCTTCTTAATATCTTCTGCTTCGGTTAGGTCCATACCATTTCTGTCCTTTATTGTTCCCATCTTTGCATGAAATGTTCCCTTGATATCTCTTATTTTCTTGAAGAGATTTCTAGTTTTTCCCATTCTATTGTGCTTAGTGAAAAATTAATAAATCAGAGATGAGAAGGACCAATACTATATATTTTTACTTATATGTGGAATCTAGGAGGCACTCCTAAGATGAAGGAGGAATAGGACGGGGAGACCTCTTTCTCCCCAACAAATTCATCAAAAGAACATTTAAACGCTCAGTAAATGCCACAGAACAACTTCTGAATGCCACCAGAGGACATCAGGCACCCAGAAAAGCAGCCCATTGTCTTCTAAAGCAGGTAGGAAAAAATATAAAAGACAAAAAGAGAGACAAAAGAGGTAGGGACGGAGCTCTTTCCCGGGAAGGGAGTCTTAAAAAGAGAGAAGTTTCTAAACACTAGGAAACACTCTCACTGTTGAGTCTGTGGAGAGCCTTGAACCCACAGAGGGCAACATAACTAGGAGGGAAAATAAATAAACAATTAAAACCCACAGATTATGAGCCCAATGGTAACTCCCCCAGTGGAGAAGCACCACAGACACCTGCACCCGCTGCTGGCAAGTGGGGCTGGGCAGGGAGGCAAGGGCTGCACTGCTTAAAGTAAGGACCCGGCCTGACTGCCCCGAGGGCAATCTGAGGGAACTAACTTGGTCTAGCAAACCAGACTGTGGGATAGCTACCATGTGAAAAGCCAGCCCTAACCTAAGACACCGCCAAGCCCGCGCACAGAACAAAGGACTGAACAGAGATAGCCGGCTGCAGACCATCCCCCTCCGGTCAAAGGCAGCCAGAGCCGGAAGGGGGCAATCGCAGCCCCAGAGAGATATTATCTACCAAACTGCAAGCAGGCTTCTTTGCTAACTAAGACTTCTTGGGGTTCTGGACAGTCAACATCCACTTGAGAAGGTGCGCCAGCTGTACACCCAGAAAACCGACCAACATGGACCGGGAAGGCGATAAGTCGCAGCCACTGCACTCACCAAACACCTCATCACCTGAGCTGCTCAGACCTGGGAAGGGCACAAAACGTGGGCCCAACCGAGTCTGCGCCTCTGAGGACTACTCGAGTGCCTGAACCGGAGCGGCTTAGACCTGGGAGGTGCATGCAGCCCAGGGCTGGCCTCGGACGGTTCCCGGCGGAGCAACCTAGAGCCTGAGCTGTGTGGGCAGGGAGGGCACACGCACCAAGAGTGGGGGCAGGCCCAGTGTGCCCGAGACACTGTGAGCACACGCCAGTGTTATTTGTTTGCAGCGTCCCTCCCTGCCCACAGCGCGACTGAACAAGTGAGCATTAAAAAGTGTCCACCACCGCCCCCTTTGTGTCAGGGCGGGAATCAGACACTGAAGAGACCAGCAAACAGAAGAAGCTAAAACAGAGGGAACCGCCTTGGAAGTGACAGGTGCAATAGATTAAAACCCTGTCATTAGTACCGACTACATAGGAAGGGGCCTATAGATCTTGAGAAATATAAGCCGGACCAAGGAACTATCTAAAAATGAACTGACCCCACACTGCTCACAACACCACCAGAGAAAGTCCTAGATATATTTTTACTATTTTTTACTATCATTCTTTTTTAAAATTTTTTTTAAATTTTTAAGTCCTATATTACTTCTTTTTCATTTTTATAACCTACTATTACTTTGCCAAAAAAAGAGAGACCCTATTTTTTAAAGCAAACTTCATATATATACATATATATTTATAATTTTTGTGACTTTTTCTTTAATATTGTATTTTTGAAAACCCAACCTCTACTCTAGATTTTTAATCTTTGCTCTTTGGTATTTGTTATCAATTTTGTACCTTTAAGAACCCAATCTTCAGTACCCATTTTTACTTGGGAGTGAGATTACTGACCTGACTGCTCTCTCCCCCTTTGGACTCTCCATTTTCTCCACCAGGTCGCCTCTATCTGCTCTCTCCCCCTTCTCTTCTCTACACAACTCTGTGAATCTCTTTGTGTGTTCCAGACGGTGGAGAACACTTGGGGAACTGATTACTGACTGGATCTGTCTCTCTCCTTTTCATTCCCCACTTTATCCTCCTGGCCACCTCTGTCTCCTTCCTCCCTCTTCTCTTCTCTGTATAACTCCGTGAACATCTCTGAGTGGTCCAGACTGTGGAGTGCACATAAGGAAGTGATTACTGACTGGCTTGCTCTCTCCTCTTTTGATTCCACCTCATCTCATCTGGGTCACCTCTAACTCCCTCCTCCCTCTTCTCTTCTCCATGTAACTCTGTGAACCTCTCTGGGTGTCCCTCACTGTGGAGAAACTTTTCATTTCTAACCTAGACATTTTATCAATGGTGCTGTATAGAAGGAGAAGTCTTGAGACTACTGTAAAAATAAGACTAAAACCAGAAGCAGGAGGCTTAAGTCCAAATCCTGAAAACACCAGAGAACTCCTGACTCCAGGGAACATTAATCGACAGGAGCTCATCAAACACCTGCATACCTACACTGAAACCAAGCACCACCCAAGGGCCAACAAGTTCCAGAGCAAGACACACCATGCAAATTCTCCAGCAACACAGGAACACAGCCCTGAGCTTCAATATACAGGCTGCCCAAAGTCACTCCAAACCCACTGACATCTCATAACTCATTACTGGACACTTCACTGCACTCCAGAGAGAAGAAATCCAACTCCACCCACCAGAACACTGACACAAGCTTCCCTAGCCAGGAAACCTTCACAAGCCACCCGTACAACCCCACCCACAGCGAGGAAACTCCATAATTAAGAGAACTTCACAAACTCCAGAATACAGAAAGGCCACCCCAAACACAGCAATATAAACAGGATGAAGAGACAGAGGAATACCCAGCAGGTAAAGGAACAGGAGAAATGCCTACCAAACCAAACCAAAGAGGAAGAGATAGGGAATCTACCTGAGAAAGAATTCCAAATAATGAGTGAAAAATGATCCAAAATCTTGAAATCAAAATGGAATCACAGATAAATAGCCTGGAGACAAGGACTGAGAAGATGCAAGAAAGGTTTAACAAGGACCTAGGAGAAATAAAAAAGAGTCAGTATATAATGAATAATGCAATAAATGAGATAAAAAACACTCTGGAGGCAACAAATAGTAGAAAAACGGAGGCAGAAGATAGGATCAGTGAAGTAGAAGATAGAATGATAGAAAAAAATGAATCAGAGAGGAAAAAAGAAAAATGAATTACAAGAAATGAGGACAATCTCAGAGACCTCCAGGACAATGTTAAACGCCCCAACATTCAAATCATAGGAGTCCCAGAAGAAGAAGGCAAAAAGAAAGACCATGAGAAAATCCTTGAGGAGATAATAGTTGAAAACTTCCCTAAAATGGGGAAGGAAATAATCACCCAAGTCCAAGAAACACAGAGAGTCCCAAACAGGATAAACCCAAGGCAAAACACTCCAAGATACATATTAATCAAATGAACAAAGATCAAACATAAAGAACAAATATTAAAAGCAGCAAGGGAAAAACAACAAATAACACACAAGGGGATTCCCATAAGGATAACAGCTGATCTTTCAACAGAAACTCTTCAAGCCAGGAGGGAATGGCAAGACATACTTAAAGTGATGAAAGAAAATAATCTACAGCCCAGATTACTGTACCCAGCAGGGATCTCATTCAAATATGAAGGAGAAATCAAAAGCTTTACAGACAAGCAAAAGCTGAGAGAATTCAGCACCACCAAACCAGCTCTCCAACAAATGCTAAAGGATCTTCTCTAGACAGGAAACACAAAAAGGGTGTATAAACTCGAACCCAAAACAATAAAGTAAATGTCAACGGGATCACACTTATTAATAATTACCTTAAACGTAAATGGGTTGAATGCCCCAACCAAAAGGCAAAGACTGGCTGAATGGATACAAAAACAAGACCCCTATATACACTGTCTTTAATAGACTCACCTCAAAACAGGGGACACATACAGACTGAAAGTGAAGGGGCTGGAAAGAGATATTCCATGCAACTAGAGACCAAAAGAAAGGAGTAGCAATACTCATATCAGATAAAATAGACTTTAAAACAAAGGCTGTAACGAGACAAAGAAGAACACTACATAATGATCAAAGGGTCAATCCAAGAAGAAGCTATAACAATTATAAATATATATGCACCCAACATAGGAGCACCACAATATGTAAGACAAATGCTAACAAGTATGAAAGGGGAAATTAACAATAACACAATAATAGTGGGAGACTTTAATACCCCACTCACACCTATGGACAGATCAACTAAACAGAAAATTAACAAAGAAACGCAAACTTTAAATGATACAATAGACCAGTTAGACCTAATTGATATCTATAGGACATTCACCCCAAAACAATGAATTTCACCTTTTTTCTCAAGAGCCCACAGAACCTTCTCCAGGATAGATCACACCCTGTGTTGTAAATCTAGTCTTGGTAAATTCAAAAAAATTGAAATCATTCCAAGCATCTTTTCTGACCACAATGCATTAAGATTAGATCTCAATTACAGGAGAAAAACTATTAAAAATTCCAACATATGGAGGCTGAACAACACGCTGCTGAATAACCAACAAATCACAGAAGAAATCAGAAAATAAATTAAAATATGCATAGAAATGAATGAAAATGAAAACACAACAACCCAAAACCTGTGGGACACGTAAAAGCAGTGCTAAGGGGAAGGTTCATAGCAAAACAGGCTTACTTCAAGAAATAAGAAAAAAGTCAAATAAAAAACCTAACTCTACACCTAAAGCAACTAGAAAAGGAAGAAATGAAGAACCCCAGGGTTAGTAGAAGGAAAGAAATCTTAAAAATTAGGGCAGAAATAAATGCAAAAGAAACAAAAGAGACCATAGCAAAAATCAACAAAGCCAAAAGCTGGTTCTTTGAAAGGATAAATAAAATTGTCAAACCATTAGCCAGACTCATCAAGAAACAAAGGGAGAAAAATCAAATCAATAAAATTAGAAATGAAAATGGAGAGATCACAATAGACAACACAGAAATACAAAGGATCACAAGAGACTATTATCAGCAATTATATGCCAATAAAATGGACAACGTGGAAGAAATGGACAAATTCTTAGAAAAGTACAACTTTCCAAAACTGAACCAGGAAGAAATAGAAAATCTTAACAGACCCATCATAAGCACAGAAATTGAAAGTGTAATCAGAAATCTTCCAACAAACACAAGCCCAGGTCCAAACGGCTTCACAGCTGAATTCTACCAAAAATTTACAGAAGAGGTAACATCTATCATACTCAACCTCTTCCAGAAAATTGCAGAGGAAGATAAACTTCCAAACTCATTCTATGAGGCCACCATCACCCTAATACCAAAACCTGACAAAGATGCCACAAAAAAAGAAAACTACAGGCCAGTATCACTGATGAACATAGATGCAAAAATCCTTAACAAAATTTTAGCAATCAGAATCCAACAACACATTAAAAAGATCATACACCATGACCAAGTGGGCTTTATCCCAGGGATGCAAGGATTCTTCAATATCCACAAATCAATCAATGTAATACACCACATTAACAAATTGAAAAATAAAAGCCATAAGATGATCTCAATAGATGCAGAGAAAGCCTCTGACAAAATTCAACATCCATTTATGATAAAAACTCTCCAGAAAGCAGGAATAGAAGGAACATACCTCAACATAATAAAAGCTATATATGACAAACCCACAGCAAACATTATCCTCAACAGTGAAAAATTGAAAGCATTTCCCCTAAAGTCAGGAACAAGACAAGGGTGCCCACTTTCACCACTACTATTCAACATTGTTTTGGAAGTTTTGGCCACAGCAATCAGAGCAGAAAGAAACAAAAGAAATCCAAATTGGAAAAGAAGAAGTAAAACTCTCACTGTTTGCAGATGACATGATCCTCTACATAGAAAACCCTAAAAGACTCCACCAGAAAATTACTAGAGATGATCAATGAATACAGTCAAGTTGCAGGATATAAAATCAGCACACAGAAATCTCTTGCATTCCTATACACTAATAATGAGAAAATAGAGAAATTAAGGAAACAATTCCATTCACCATTGCAACGAAAAGAATAAAATACTTAGGAACACATCTACCTAAAGAAACTAAAGACCTATATATAGAAAACTTTAAAACACTGGTGAAAGAAATCAAAGAGGTCACTAATAGATTGAGAAATATACCGTGTTCATGGATTGGAAGAATCAATAGAGTGAAAATGAGGATACTACCCAAAGCAATCTACAGATTCAATGCAATCCCTATCAAGCTTCCTACGATATTTTTCACAGAGCTAGAACAAATAATTTCACAATTTGTATGGAAATACAAAAAACCTCGAATAGCCAAAGCAATCTTGAGAAAGAAGAATGGAACTGGAGCAATCAACCTGCCTGACTTCAGGCTCTACTACAAAGCCACAGTCACCAAGACAGTATGGTACTGGCACAAAGACAGAAACATAGATCAATGGAACAAAATAGAAAGCCCAGAGATAAATCCACACACCTGTGGACACCTTATCTTTGACAAAGGAGGCAAGAATATACAATGGAGTAAAGACAATCTCTTTAACAAGTGGTGCTGGGAAAACTGGGCAACCACTTGTAAAAGAATGAAACTAGAACACTTTCTAACACCGCACATGAAAATAAACTCAAAATGGATTAAAGATCTAAATGTAAGACCAGAAACTATAAAACTCCTAGAGGAGAACATGGGCAAAACACTCTGACATACATCACAGCAGGATCCTCTATGACCCACCTCCCAGAATATTGGAAAGAAAAGCAAAAATAAACAAATGGGATCTAATTAAAATTAAAAGCTTCTGCACAACAAAGGAAACTATAAGCAAGGTGAAAAGACAGCCTTCTGAATGGGAGAAAATAATAGCAAATGAAGCAACTGACAAACAACTAATCTCAAAAATATACAAGCAACTTATGCAGCTCAATTCCAGAAAAATAAACAACCCAATCAAAAAATGGGCCAAAGAACTAAACAGGCATTTCTCCAAAGAAGACATACAGATGGCTAACGAACGTATGAAAAGATGCTCAACATCACTCATTATCAGAGAAATGCAAATCAAAACCACAATGAGGTACCATTTCACACCAGTCAGAATGGCTGCGATCCAAAAGTCTACAAACAATAAATGCTGGAGAGGGTGTGGAGAAAAGGGAAGCCTCTTACACTGTTGGTGGGAATGCAAACTAGTACAGCCACTATGGAGAACAGTGTGGAGATTCCTTAAAAAACTGGAAATAGAACTGCCTTATGACCCAGCAATCCCACTGCTGGGCATACACACCAAGGAAACCAGAATTGAAAGAGACATGTGTACCCCAATGTTCATCGCAGCACTGTTTATAGTAGCCAGGACATGGAAGCAACATAGATGTCTATCAGCAGATGAATGGATAAGAAAGCTGTAGTACATATACACAATGGAGTATTACTCGGCCATTAAAAAGAATACATTTAATCAGTTCTAATGAGGTGGATGAAACTGGAGCCTATTATACAGAGTGAAGTATGCCAGAAAGAGAAACACCAATACAGTATACTAATGCATATATATGGAATTTAGAAAGATTAATGATAACCCTGTATGCGAGACTGCAAAAGAAGACACAGATGTATAGATCAGACTTTTGGACTCTGTGGGAGAGGGAGAGGGTGGGCTGATTTGGGAGAATGGCATTGAAACATATATAACTTCAAATATGACATGAATCACCAGTCCAGGTTTGATGCATGATACAGGATGCTTGGGGCTGGTGCACTGGGATGACCCAGGGGGATGGTATAGGGAGGGAGGTGGGAGGGGGGTTCAGGATGGGGAACATGTGTACACCCGTGGTGGATTCATGTTGATGTATGGCAAAACCAATACAATATTGTAAAGTAATTAGCCTCCAATTAAAATAAATAAGTTTATATTTTAAAAAAAAGTTCACCCAGATTCAACATGAAAATTTCAAAAAAACTAAGCGGTAAAAATATTGTTAATCATGGTTGACCACTAAATTAACATTTTTACTTAGTTTCATAAAGGAACGAACACTGATAACAAAATACCTGCTTAAAACTGGGGTTCACTGCTTTCACGTGAAGTACCTTCCTAGCCGCAATCTTCAACCTGAGTTGGTGCATGAGTGTACCTGGCTTTGCAAGCAATCATAACTTGCATGTATTTGCACACAGAACATTCAATTTATCTGTACACACAAAATGTCATCAATAGTATATGCCAAGACAGAATGAACACAATGTTTACAAAACGGAAAATGTGATTAGCTGAATTATTTATTTAAACCACCTATTTGGAAATGAGCCCTCTGAAAAGATTTTGAACTTTTTGAATATACTTGGAATACTCTGATCAAAGCCTTCATCAGTATCTACTCAAACTAGATGATAGTAGCAGAAAACAGATTGAACTGTTTCCTTCTATTGAATACTATTTTATACACATGACACAGGACAGTGTGCATTTCAAACAAAAGTTTAACAAGGTTTTGGCCAGGAATTAATTCTAAGCATCTAACTCTATAAGCAAAGATAGGGGACCATCGCTGACCTTATAAATGGGGGTTTCTTAATAATATGGTCCTGTAAGTTCACGTTTAGTATCCACCTTTGAGGCACTGATGTTCCCACTGAAGAGGCTGAAAAAAACCTATAACCACAGGCTGCCTGAGACTTCGTCATACACAGAGCACAATATACCAGAGAAGCTAGAAAGAAGGACTATTAACCTACAGTGATCAAGTTAATATTTCACTTGTGTTTCTCAACTGAGGTCTCCAGAATTTCAAAACTACCACTGGCTTGAAGCTTCTAATGGATAGTTCTAGACTGGAAACCTGCAGGTAGGTTGGGAAGAAGATTCAATTAATATGAACTTTTAAAAAGAAAATCTTATTGCAATCTCATCTTTGTCTAAAATCAAGCATCAGAGTTAGAGATTTCTTACTACCAACAAACTTATAGTTACACATTTCTTTCAGGAGTGCTTTATTTATACAAATAAATCTATTGGTTTATTTTTATGTTTCAGTGGGAAAATGTGAGTTGACCCAATGTAAATTTAGGGAAAATATGTCAAAATTGGCAAAACTGATAGAATTACTTACGTCTGGAAAATATCATAAGTAGTTATAAATAATCAAGTCATCTCTTAGCTAAGAGCTTTGAAGTGAATATTAAAGTAATTAAATTATTCTGGGAATATGAAAGGAAAAACAGAATTAACATTTGTTTTAAACTTCTGATTGCTGTGTATGCATCACTTTCCTTGATGATTTAGCTTAATTCCTGCATCAAATGCTTTCAGTTAATTTTTTTAATTCCTCAATTTTATGGTCTCAATCAACTTCAGTTTGGGGATTTGAATTAAATGCCTGAAACACATAGATCTAAATGTTTTAACATTGTTATTTCTCAATAAAGAATACAACCTAAACCTTAGCATCTACACATAAATTGCCTTCTTTATAAAAGTATACCTATTTATATAAGTAGATTAACCATAGATGTAGTTAAATTAAGTTACATGTACAAAATAGCCTGAGATTTAGAAATTAGTTGCCACCTAGTAACAATCTGAAATGTTAACATTTACACACGTACATAAATCACAAAAATACACACACAAATCTGTTACCTAAAAATAGATTAGCATACACTAGCATAAGTTTTTTTATATGTGTATATATATATGCACACACACACATACATATATATATAATATGCCTATTACATACCTTACATAGTACGTAACAGATTTTTAGAAAAAATTTTTATGAAATAAAGCATATGTTTCTTTAAGTTGAATATAACCAATTATACCTTATTATGGTGCTTTCCTTGTGGTTCAGCTGGTAAAGAATCTGCCTGCAATGAGGGAGAGCTGGATTCAATCTCTCGGTTGGGAAGATCCCCTGGAGAAGGGAAAGGCTACCCACTCCAGTATTCTGGCCTGGAGAATTCCACGGACTGTATAATTCATGGGGTGGCAAAGAGTCAGACATGACTGAGCAACTTTCACTTTCACAATATGAAATTAACTCATAATATTAGGAATGAGAAAGAAGTCTAGTAAAATTATAGGTAGTAGACACTGTGAAGAGCAACAGTATTTGCCTTCACAGAAGCAGTCAATGTGCAAAACACAGTGGCCATCATCAGGGAACACAGATCTGGTCCTGGATGTGACGTAACCTACTGGCATGTTCAGCAGGTCAGAAGCCCTTAGAGCCTCAGTTGCTAAAAATTTTAAATGAGAAAAATGAATGACCTGATCTCTTAAGAAAACTGAAACGTATCTTAAGACTTTATAATTCTATGAAAAACAGAGAAATCTCAATTAGCAAGAAGTCAAAGATTTGTCTTTTATAAGACAATATGCAGAGGATGCAATGTTTTATTTACTTATTTGTAAACATCAAATTTCAATCCAAATACTAAGAATATAAGGCATTAAGTCATTGCTCATCACCTATGCTTTGTGCATCAAAACACTCTGAATATTTTTAGTGGAATCTTCATTTCATTCTAAATTTTCTCTCCAGTCTCCAACTCTCCAAGTTCCAGGCTTCTCTTTCTTCTGTTACCTACAAAAAGCTTAAATTAAAAAGTGCTTACTGAAGAGTGAACACTTGCAGGTAGGGCAACTTCTCACTTCCTGTGGAGGAAGGAAAAAGCAGAAAAAAGTTGTTTTTCTATTTGATCTATGGGTCAAAGAAACAGATTAAACATTGGGATGACATATTGCAAAATAACAGAGCAAAATTTAAATAGCAATTCAAATAAATAAGAATTATTTATTCCATTTCTTATTAGTTTGTCTTGGTCATTTCTAAACATAATCCTGCACAAATTTATCAACTTACCTGGAGACCCTGGGCCAGGAAGTAGTTAAATGAACAGGTACCAAATTTATTCACTCAACTGCCTTTTCCCCACCAAAATGAATGTTTTTTAAAACCAACAGCTAACAAAAGGCCTATATAGAACTACCAGTTTTATTAAGACAAAATAATTTATTTCTAAGGTAGTAACTCAATGAAAAGTGAACATTTTCACCATAATGAGTGATTGCCTGTCATCCCCTGTGAGAATTACTTGATGCATGAAAATTCTGAGTCTCTCAGTTTTGAGGTTTATCAAGCTTCTTGATTTTAGCATTTCTTGAACATATACTGTGTTGGACAAAAGGTTGGTTCAGTTTTTTCCTAGGATGGCTCCTTTAACCTCATTCAAAACAATTTTGTAGGTTGTATTGTGACAGTTGTCTTATCAGCATGCATTTTACAAAAACTTTACAAAATTTGTGGATTTTTCTGTAGCCATTTTAATATTGAAGATGGAAGAAAACAAGCAACATTTTCTGCATATTATGCTTTATTATTTCAAGACCAGTAAAAACGCAATTAAAACGCAAAACAAGATTTGTGTAGTGTATGGAGAAGGTGCTGTGACTGACTGTGTCAAAAGTGGTTAGTGAAGTTTCATGCTGGAGATTTCTTGATAGATAATGCTCCACGGTCAGGTAAACCACTTGAAATTGATAGCGATCGAGACAGCAATAGAAAACAATCGATGTTATACCATGTGAGAGGTAACCAACACACTCAAACTATTCAAATCAAGCACTGATAATCAGGCAAAAACTGCTACAGTTCTGATTCATCCACCATATTCACCAGACATTGCGCCTTCAAATGTCCATTTATTTCGATCTTTACAAAGTTTTCTTAATGAAAAACAATTTCCATTCCCTGGAAGACTGTAAAAGGCACCTGCAACAGTTCTTTGCTCAAGAAGATAAAAAATTGGGGGAAGATAGAACTGTGAAGTCGCCTGAAAAATGGCAGAAGGTAGTAGAACAAAACAGTGAATATGTTGTTTAATAAAGTTCTTGATGAAAATTTAAAATGTGTCTTCTATTTTTACTTGAAAACCAAAGGAACTTCTTGGCCACCCAATACTTTTGAATCTAATCTGATTCAAACCTTGAGACTGCTGCCAAAAACAGGTCTAAGCTATGCCAATCTTTTCAGGCATTGTCTTGCGTATCGAGGTAAGCACATGCATAAGGCAGTCAGAGAAGACCCATCTAACTTTTGCAGGAAGGACTGCAGTGAGACTGGAGACAAAAGACAGATAAGGACTGGGGTGCATCAACAACCAATGATAACTTCTGGATCAGACCTGTTTTTGCCCTTGGGATGGAATTTAAAAATTAGCACTTTAGCATGAACCTGAGCAACTTTACCTGTTTAAGGACAAAGCAATTGCCAACACAAAAGAATCCAAAATAAATGAATGTGAACCTTGTATGATAACTCTTCTTCATTCAGGTTCATACATGGGAAAGGGATTAAGAGGCACAAACTTTCAGTTAAAACACAAGTAAGTTATGGGGATGCAATGTACAGTATAAGGGATAGAATCAATAATATTTTAAGTGCTTTTATAATGACAAATGGTAGCTAGACTTACTGTGGTGATCATTGTCTTTGTAATGTATAAAAATCTGAAACTAATATAATATTGTAAGTCAAATTATACTGCAATTAATAAGAAACAACAGGGATCTCGGTGGTGGTCCAGTGGCTAAGACTTTTTCCTCCTAGTGCAGAGGGTTTGGGTTTAATCCTTGGCCAAGGAACTAGATCCCCACATACCGCAACTAAAGAGTTTGTATGCCACAACTGAAGATCTTGCATGCTGGAAATGAGACCCAGTGAAGCCAAATAGCAACTAAAGATCCCACATGCCACAACTGAGACCCAGCACAGCCAAACAAATATTTTTTTTAAAAAGCAAAAAAATAACGTTTGAAAAAAAAAGAATAAGTAAACCAATATATAAACCACTGAAAAGCCACAAAAATATAAAAAAGTAGTATTAATAAGACCAAAGTGATAGGGTGAAAATAAGGTAATTTAGGAAGTTTTTAGGCATTTGCATTTTCAAAAAAGATTGTGAGATTAAAAAAAAAAAACTTACAGTACTTAAAATAGTATTTATAAATTATGTCACTCCAGAAGCCATTTGATTTACATGCCATCATCAGTGAAGCTGATCATGTAAAAAATCTGATAATTGATTTATGTATAATTCAGGTTAAACTATCCCAATGCACAAACTTCATTAAATTAGAACTAAATGCTTCTGGGACTGTAAAATGTAAAAACGTAAGACTGACACAATGACAAACACCTATTTATTGTATTAAATACAAGCCTGAAACGTTAAGTAGATATTACAGATTTCAAGAAAATTACATTTCAGATTCCCAATGTCTTGCTGGTGCTTTGACATGTAAAACACTGTTTTAGGGCCTTTTTCCAAAATTCATAAAAAAGCAACACTTGGGGGATATAAAATACACAAAATCCAAAACTTAAAAGTTTATTCAAAATTCTTTTGAATCCCTAAGGTGGCTGTAAACAGTCTGCTTTTACATGTTCATAGCTTAAAGGAATGTGACTATCACAGTTTATATGGGTTTCTTACCCAGGAAGCCCACCAACTCTACACAGTAGTTTCGTGTTTCCATAACCCAGTCCTCACATTGCCAGTGCTATCTGTACCCAGCAAGGGTCCCTCCTGCCCACTGCTTTTGATTGGTCCGTTCTGAATGGCCAAGTTCAGGCCATAAGACTTCTGCTGACTTTCAAGTTCAACTACAGTTGGCTTCCTTACCGCATCTTTTTTACTACTAGTTGAAACAGGCTTTTCAAAATTCCTGCTGCTTTTGGGAAGCGTGCTACAGGCATCACTGCTATCTTGTTGGGGGGGGTTGTACTGTCTCTCTCTGTAGGCTAAGTACGCCCTCCGACTCCGAGAGTGTCCTTCATTACTGCCCAGCCGACTTTTCGGCAGGCCATTCTGCACACTGCCTTCCACGCTCGTGGGGACATCGTAGGCATATTCTCTGAGGACCGTGAGTCTGCTGGCCCGGTGCCCTTTACTTCTGTTTTTATGATGGCGGCCTGGGTGCATATTTGTTCGAAATGGAACTTCTAAAGGCGCCACATGCATTTTAATATCATTGTCCATTGAATGTTCTGTCAGACTGTTGTCGAGCTGAGGTGTGGCATTCAAAGGTAGGGAATTGGTGTGGCACTGGGCCGCGGCAGCCTGCAAGTTGGTTAATTTGCAGCCCTGGGAGGAGTTTTTGAAGCTCGAAGCACTCTTGTTTGTGCATGAAGATTCTGCGCTGCTGTTGGTGCACTTGGGAGCCTCCCCACTCGGCCCGCTGGAGCTGGGGGGCTGCACGTTGACCTGGACTGAATAGGCACTCCGTCCTGGGCAGCAAGTCATGATCCATGCGAGCCTGACATCCTCCCTGTTGACACAATGGTGAACCACGATGAACGCACTGAGGCTCAAACACGTGGCTCCAAAAAAGAAGCTAAAAACCAAATCCAAAGGGTAATACAAAGAAACAGCCAAGGCCCCAAACATCCACAGGGTGACATACAAGAGCAAGGTAAGGCTGGCCCCCAGAAGCTGAGCATGGAAAGTGTGTTCGTTTCCCAGGGCCGATGTGGAGATCAGGGACAGGGACATGGAGTCCTGATGACTGACTTCTCCGTTTTCATTGGCTGCCAGCCGCTGCTGCTCCTCGGTGGGCTCCTTCAGCTCATATTTGCGCTCAGGATGTCTTTTCAACTGAATAAATATGCTGAGAAAGTACATACAGTTTACAAAAGTGATGAAGCTGGCGGGCCCGTAGAAGGCTCCCAAGGAGGGTTCCCACGCCATCCAGCAACTAGGAAAGAAAATGGAGAACCAGCTCAGATGCTCCATATGTCAAGGAACTGTTTAAAAAGTTGCACTAAGCTTTAGTTCCTAGGAAACAGTTCAAGGGGAAGCAACCAACTCAGGTACAAAGAGAACACTGAATACTCACTAGGGTGCATTGGGCCGACTGCCGTAATTCTTGATGTTTGCTGCTGCAGTGATGCCACAAACTATGATGGGTATACCACCACCGATCAGGTAGAACCTAGCAGGGGCAATGATGGAAACAATAGCTCATCAATCTAATTTGTTTAGGTGTACACATTGTAGGATCTCATTTCTGCAGAAGGTATTCCTTAAGGATTAATCACTATTTCAATAAATCAGGAGAGGTTAACATTTGCAGGCTCCTTTGTTAACAGTAACTTTTTAAGTTTTTATTTATTCTTGATTTGTTTAGTTTAAAAAAGCAGATCTACCACGTTTGAGTTGAAGGAAAGCTGGTCAGCTTCTGCCACCCTGTGGGCAGGCAAAGTAACACCCAGTTCCTGCAGGTAGGGCTTTAATTTATACTTGTTTCTTTTAGATTCAGCCAGTGGAGCAGAAAGTTAGTCCACTGCAAAATGGACTTGAAGATCCCATTGTGCCACTGTTCACACTAAAAATGTAACAACATCATTTATTCATTAATGCCAGGCTAAACCTGCATATTAATGCTTAGCAGGACCTGCTAGATCTAATGTCCTGCTGCTGTGTATGCTTATCCTCAGTCAGCTGAAATGGGGGTAAGGAAGGTACCTGGATCCCAGGTGCCCACAGCGCTTGGGCTCTTCCTCACCAACTGCTCACAGACCTGCTGGGAGGAACTGAGGGAGACAGAGTGCTGGCTGGTTCTCGGAAGAACAACTTATGGGGCAGAGGGGAGCAGCTTCTCTGAGTTCTCTGAAAAGATCCTAGGGAACTTCCTGGCCTGGTGAGCTACAGCCAGTCTTAACTCTGTGTTTGCCAGGTCCAGAGACCAGTCCACATGCTGAATTGGCTGGATAAAGGCAATGTTCACAATGCATTTTCCCGTGTATTTTTTTCTTAGTCATGCTTATGGGTACTAAAAATCTTCAATATGATATTACTGCTGAAAAAGACAGCTAATTACTCCCATAAAACTATAACCATGTCTTTTATTCCACAGATTAGAGGAAGGCCAACATTTGTGACCCTGCCCTTCTTCCTGTTGAACCAATTCATTGCTGATTCTGACCTGACAAAGAAGCATCAGTTCACCCAAATTTGTCTCGAGTCCCACAGTACTCTCTGCCACTCCTTCCCCACCTCCACTCCAGGACTGCCTGCTACCAACTAATTCTCATTTTAAAGCTTTAAATCTACTTCTCCACAGCTTTTTCCTTCCAGCCTATAGGTACGTTCACATTTTCTCCATCTTCTAAAACTTTTCTTCAACTTACCACCTTCTTTCTTGCTCCCTTTGGTGACAAACACCTGGAAACAACAGCACCAACATGTGCCTCACCTTTATTGTGAGGTGACGCTGCTTCCAACCTACTGTGCTACTGAAACTGCCCTCTCTGGGGCCAGCAGACTCAAGACAAGTCTGTGCCCATCATCCACGTAGCCCAGATGCTGAGTTTCCTTAAGCTCCAGAACCCGGGGGAAGGAGGACAGCCTACAGGGTGAACCTGACCGTCTACAGCAAAGGGCATACCCGCCGGCCACAGGAGACTACATAGGCTTTGGCGCTCAGACTGCCTTCTACTAAACCCTTTGTGTTTTTAACCACCTAAAAGAAAGGAAACACGACAGAAACAAACAGCTGCATGAGGAAGGATCCCTGTCTCTTAGCCAAACACCATCCCTCTCAGGCCCTTTAACACCACTGACAAATCGCATCCTAGACTCTGGCTGTGGCCAAGCACTCCTTCTGTTCCTTGCCGCTCAGTGAACCACTCTCCCCTCAATTTTCAGTGTTCTTTCAGTTCTTCTCTTTATCTGCTATGGCCCATCTACTCAAGTACGGCCCATACTTGATATGGCCTAGGGATCATTGTTAACTGACTTTTCCCTGGGAGAGCTCATTCCTTATCACTGCTTCCGTGAACACATGTGAACACATCTCCTGTCCTGTCAAGGGGACACAGAGTGTGTCCTCTCTGCTGAGCACCAGACTCCGCAAATGTAAACTTTCCATGAGAAAGTATGGGTGAGCCCACTTCCCCTGTGCTTACCCTCCCTGGGTGCCCCCACCCACTTTTCCTCTGTGACTTTCTCAGCTGATGGATGCACCATCTGCAGAAGGACCCTAGCGAACTGGAGCAGACAACCTGCAGCCACCTTCAAATTCCCGTACAGAGCTCCCAAATGCAGCTAGTCATCAGTCCTAAAGAAACTGCCTCAAGTTTCTGAACATGTGTCCTCTCTAACCTCCATGCCGCTGTGCCGGTGGCAGCCCTCATCTGTTGTTCAGTCACTCAATCGTGTCGGGCTCTTGGTAACCCCATGGACTGCAGCATGCCAGGCTTCCCTGTCCTTCACCATTTCCCAGAGCTCGCTTAAACTCATGTCTATCCAGTCGGTGACGCCATCCAACCATCTCGTCCTCTGTCACCCCCTTCTCCACTTGCCTTCAATCTTTCTGAGCATCAGGGTCGTTTCTAATGAGTCTGTTCTTCACATCAGGTGACCTAAGTATTGGGAGCTTCAGCTTCAGCTTCAGCTTCAGCATCAGTCCTTCCAAAGAATATTCAGAAGTGATTTCCTTTAGGATGGACTGGTTGGATCTCCTTGCAGTCGGAGGGATTCTTAAGTCTTCTCCAACACCACAGTTCAAAAGCATCAATTCTTCAGCACTCAGCCTTCTTTATGGTCTAACGCTCACATCTGTACATGACTACTAGAAAAAACATAGCATTGACTACACAGACCTTTGTCGGCAAAATCCCTGCTTTTTAATATGCTGTCTAGGTTTGTCATAGCTTTTCCTCCAAGAAGCAAGCATCTTTAATTTCATGGCTGAAGTCATCATCTGCAGTGATTTTGGAGCCCAAGAAAATAAAGTCTGTCACTGTTTCCATTGTTTCACCATCTATTTGCCATGAAGTGATGGCACTGGATGCCACGATCCTAGTTTTTTTGTTGAGTTTTAAGCCAGCTTTTTCACTCTCCTCTTTCACCTTCATCAAGAGGCTCTTTAGTTCTTCTTCACTTTCTGCCATAAAGGTGGTGCCATCTGTTTATGTGAGGTTATTGATATTTCTCCTGGCAATCTTGATTCCAGCTTGTGCTTCCTCTAGCCCAGCATTTCACATGATGTACTCGGTATATAAGTTAAATAAGCAGGGTGACAATACACAGCCTTGAAATACTCCTTTCCCAATTTTGAAATGGGCAGAAGACCCTATGCAGTAATCATGGGGATCTCCTAATGACCTCAGCAGAATTATTTGTAGATGTCTCCTACTTTCGGGCATTCTAATGTATAGCCCACAATTTAATCTGGCCCTCTAAAACCTGAAACTCAGCTTTTACTCTGAATCATGCTACTCTACACCATAAATCCTAGGTTCCAGCCACAGTCAAACCGCACTTCTCAAATCTGTTCAGCTTGAGATATGATTCTGTATCTGAAGTGCCACCTCTGCCCTTTATGTGGTAGTCAAGCTATTCTTAATAGCCGCCCCCTCTCCCTGACCCCTCAGAATTACAGTTCCTTTTTGGCGCTTTCAGAGAATGTACTTCCACCCCAGCTCTCACACAGCTGCAGTAGCTCTTCCCACACCTGTCTCCTCTACTCGTCCAGAATAATAGTTCATTGACAACTGATTTAAATTATGATATTAGGAACGGCACAACACCAAAACTGTTTTTTCTTTCTTGGAGAATAACGACACTGATACATACTTGAGAAGACTGAAATCTACTAAATGACCTCAAGGAAATAAAAACAACTAATATTTTCAGAGTCTATTCCACGGCCAGTACCGTCCGTCTGAAGTGCTTTACACATTAAGTCACTTAGGCCTCCCAAGAGTCTATGAAAGAGAATCATTCCCACTTTCTAGATAAGACAGAAAGACAAGAGAGGATACAGAACTTCACAAAGAACTCCCAGCTGCAAGGCTGCTTACAAGTCTATTCTTCCACCTTCCAAAGTTCACTCAGTAATTTTTTGATATGACCATACTTCATTAAATTAATATGTGTGGACATGTAACAGAAGATAGTACACGAAGATACTGGATACCTGAGCATTGGTCTTGGGGGAGGTGGCAGCTCATCGGGATCCTGGCATCTTTTAGCTTTTTTAGTGACTTGTTTGTAGATGTTCCGAGCTGTCACTCCCACCCATAGTACTGTAGCAAGAGTGGAATAATGAAGAATTATTCCAACCTAGAAAGAAGAATACATGAACTAAATGAATTCCCCTTTACAATCAAAATATAATAATTGCTAGTAAGCTTCCTCAAAAAGACTGGTAAGTTATTTTGAATATCTGACTCAAAAACTGTACAAAGGTATATTCTAATGATCCATTCCTTTGCCCGCTAATGAACAAAGAAAGCACTCTAACAGACATATAATAGAGGACTGAATTTATAGTTGAATACAGGAGGCCCACGGACTACAACTTATACCTAAGATGACACTAAACATACCATGGAATTCATTCCTGGACAACAGTAAACCAAAGCCATGTTTCCCATAGATGCTATGTTATAAATCAGAGTTGAGTTCCTAAAGTCTATTTTAAAGAGGAATGCAGATGTCAAGGGTAAGTGAGAGCAAAAGTCGCTCAATCGTGTCCGACTCTTTGCGACCCCATGGACTATACAGTCCATGGAGTCCTCCAGGCCATAATACTGGAGTGCGGTAGCCTTTCCCTTCTCCAGGGAATATTCTCAACCCAGGGATCGAACCCAGGTCTCCCACACTGCAGGTTGATTCTTTACCAGCTGAGCCACAAGGGACGCCCAAGAATACTGGAATGGGTAGCCTATCCCTTCTCCAGGAGATCTTCCCAACCCAGGAATCAAACTGGGGTCTCCTGCATTGCAGGCGGATTCTTTACCTACTGAGCTATCAGGAGGACGTCAAGGGTAACTGGAGGGCAAAAGTCACAGCACAGAGAATAATCTTTGGAGTCAGAGACCTGAATAGTTCTAATTCACAGCTTTTATGTATCAAAATGGATGGCAAGTGAGCAGTATAACAGATCGGTGATTATTTGAAATGAGTGAGCTCTAGAATTAACAATTTTGCCTGGTTTTAAAACCAGAATCTACCCCTTGTGACACCTTAGCAAACTCGCAGAATATCTCAAGCACTGTTCTCATCTGTAAACTGAGGATAATATCAAAGTACCATAAGGCTTTAAATAGAACACCCTATATAAAGCATTTAGCACTTTGCCTGGTACATTATACATGATTAAGAATACAGCAATATTTTTATTATTATTAGGAGTATGGTTTTAAGAAAATAACGTCAACATTCTTGAAATTAATGTTCCTCATTTGAACAGCAAAAAGACTATCCATAAGCATCCCTAGGGGTTTTTGTAGGGACTGAAAGGGCACAACATCTGGGACATAATAAGTACTCGAAAGACGATGGAGAACTGCAATATAGGTAAGTGATAACACTGAGTTCCTCCCAGAGGGATGATAGGGGGCATGTTTCCCTTGTGAACTGTGTCTGAAGCAACAGCAGTTAAAGATAAAATTCTAGATAAAAATAAACATGAGATAAGAGAGGTTTAAAATCTATTTTAAGAAAAACAAATGCATGGAGCAGCAAGGACATAATTCAACTTTCTTATCTAATTCTATCTTTTGATCCTTTCTTCTTATACAACGATTACAGGTGAAATTCTATGAATGAAAATTTCCAAGGGAAAAAAAAAAACAAACTTTTTTTTAATTCAAAAAGGATGACTCTCCAATCTCAAGAAAATCAAATTGACTGACATCATCAATCCTACGTAAGTAACAGAAGCATCTAGACTGCTAAGGCTCATGTTAATGAGACATGAACCTCATTAGACTTGGTGACATGGAAGTACACAGATTATTTTGCAAGGCAAAAACTAGGGTGGTCACTTGTCCAGGGAAGTCACTACCCTCTCAATGGCTGAAAGGGCTAGGAGGGTGATCCAGCCTGGCCGAACTAGATGGTCAGAGTATCTTCATCTTTAAAAAATTTTTTTAATTTAATTTTTATTTATTTATATTTTGGTAGTGTTGTGCAACACAGGGGATCTTAGTTCCCCAATCAGTGATTGAACCTACATCCCCTGCAATGGAAACATGGATTCTTAACCACTGGACCACCAGGGAAGTCCTCACAGTATCTTCTTCTTAAGCAGAAAAGTTGCTCCATGGTTCATACTAGCTTTACTCACTGCACTATAAAAGCAAAGCTTACAGATGCAAGTGGAACAAAAAGCATAAAATAACCCTCTGAGCTATCTGGAGTCACATCAGATGTTGTAAATAAAAATAATATAATTGGATTTGGTGCATAAAAACCAAAACATTCAAAACCAATCAATGATATTGACTCAAAATGATATCCTCTACTGTTTCTACAGTTTTCTCCGATGTAGAAGTCAAAAGAATGAGACAAGGCTGTAAATAAGCTTCAAAACACAAGTTAAAAATATTTTCAACACAGAAGGTGCAAGATGGAGAATGTTCTTGTTTTAGATCTAAGAGGTAAAACTCAATCTTTAGATTTTGAAGTGTTTCCTATGGCATTTCAAAATTTGCAGAGAAGTGTTCATACTTAAAAGATCCTAAAGCCTTCCAGTTAAACAATTATTGCCATAGTGGAATTTTAGGGGTCTAAAGGCACCTGGTAATAGTCACATAAGCAAATCACCAAATGTTCCATAAGAAAGAATAAAGGAGGCACTGAGATCTAGTCTAGCAGCAATGTGTTCCTATCTTTTGGAAAGAGTTGCTTCCTATTTTGGGATTCCCAGGCAGCTCAGCAGTAAAGAATTCACCTGCCAATGCAGGAGAAGCAAAGACGCATGTTTGATCCCTAGGTTGGGAAGATCTCCTAGAGAAGGGAATGGCAACCCACTCCAGAATTCTTGTCTGAAAAATCCAATGGACAGGGGAGCCTGGTAGGCTACAGTCCATGGGGTCACAAGGAGTTGGACACAATTGAGCACACATATGTGCTTCCTATTTTATTCTCCATCAGACACTAGGGCTATACTTGAAATATAACCTCACTGTCACAATTTTTGCCAAATAAATCAGATAAATGTGGGAAATTTGTAAATAGTTTGGAAATAATCTAATTTACAGGGCATGTAAATGGTTCATTAAATGCAACAGATTAGAACTTAAGAAAGTCACCTTACCTCAAGACATCAATTTTCAAAGCTACAAAATGGATACAAAAAATTATCCTGAAGTGTTGGACTTTATATGTTACCTATCCATAAACATTCACATACCAGAGACCAGACATTTTAACAGCTCAGTTTTTAACCACCAACAATACCTACAATAGTGCAGCATACACAGCAAGTGTGCAAAAAAAAAATCATCTTTAATATTCAGTCTGATATGAATATATATAAAAATTAAGAGCACCCACTACTGAATGCCTGCTATGTACGCCAAAATGTATTAGACAATTTTTTACGTGCTTCTATTTTATCCTCTTAGTGTCACAATTTGTTTAGTGCTACAGACAAGGAGATGGAGGCTGAAAGAAGTTAAATCATCCTCCAGAGGTCACATGGTCAGTGGTGGGGCAGCAACTCAAACTCAAAGCCTGCGACTCTTCTATTACATCATCCTTGTCCTCAATAATAAGAAGGCAGTGTTAAGGGTGGGGATTGGCAAGGAATACTCAAAGAGACCCATTTGAATCAGGGCTCTGCCACCCAAAGGCCCTAGACTTGGGGCAAGTTATTTCTGTTCTCTAAGACTCAATTTCTGTACTAATAAAATATGAGTAAGAATTACTTCCTAGGGTTAATGTGAAAGTTAAGATAACATACTTGCAGTAGCTGGCAAGTAGAAAGCTCTTAACATCCATGGATTGAATCTTTCCCTGTGTATCCTATGTGCCCCTGCAGCAGTCCTCTGGATAACGGAGACCAGAAGACACCTGAGAAGGTCAGCTGGCACAATAGTTAACAGATGAAATCATGGAGTGGTAGAGCAAGCAACACGGTGTCCTAAATATCTGCAGCCAAATCCTTTGACTGCATAGCTAGGAAACTAAGGACCAAAAACTAACGATCACACTGTTATCTGGCAGCACATCCTGACCCAGAACCCAGATCTCCTCCAAACCCTGCTGAGTCAACAGCCTCTCCTACTCTATCACTCAACTTCTCAGTTTCCCTTTGGCTCCTTCTGCAAAAGAAAGTTCAAGGCTAGAGCACGCA